>NW_013666869.1:172898-186810 GCF_000517525.1 Limulus polyphemus | reverse complement strand
GATCTCATTTGACGCTCAGACTTGAGCTTCGAGGACAATATCCCCAACAATTCATTTTGTTGGTGCTCCTCCTTATTATTTCCTCAGGCCATCATGTACATTTTAGACTTCAATATTTCAGAAATATGTTTATTACCTTTCCACCGGAGGGCGCCAGTTTATTGTGTGGTTGATGACTTGATCAGACATTGTTGGTGGGGGAACTTGGTAAAGAGAAATGCAAAAACAAAACAATATATTACAATAAATGTGCACTAGTGCACTAGTTAGAGAGAAATGTATTTATTAAATAAACTCTTTTTTTTTCATAACAACTTTCATAGTACGAGAAGTTCATTTTAAATACCCTGTATGAATATTAATATTTATAATACGGTTTCTAGACAGTAGTTACTAATTAACATTACAGTAGATGAGAAAAAATCTTCAAAATATTTTAAATAAAGATTTTCAGTACAGGTCAGGCAGCAAGTGTGGACTTAGTAGACTTAATCAACGTATGGCCTTCTTTAATTGTCCTGTCTGACACATCCAGACACCCCCCCCCCCCAGTGGCACGGCGGAATGTCTGCGGACTTACAACGCTAGAATCCGGGTTTAAGTACCAGTGGTGGGCAGAGCACAAATAGCCCATTGTGTAGCTTTGTGCTTATTTACAAACAAACAAATCCCGACATTCACGTAACAATATTAACGCCCAGCGATCATGTGTTTGTACAATGATCTGTAATCCATGCTACCAAGTTAATAAGTGTGTGTGTGTGGTGCCGTGATACATATAATACATCTAATATTTTCTGCTGGTAATTCATAAGTTGGTGGTTTCATTATGATCATAACTCATTTTTTGTTAATTGTAATATATGGCATATATGAAACTATTACTCAAATGGTTATTTTCTTTGATATTGATATTTAGCCAATAAATAATTTTTGAAGCTCAAATTGAAAGTTTGAAACAGGAAACAGGGGGACTTAAATTTGTTTTAATAAAATTATCTATGGGAAACACTACATATTCAAGAATTTGACAAAATCTGTTTTACAGAGATCAAAGATGCTAGTGGCTACTAGAGAAGTTTCTAATTATTGCGAATTGAACATGAATTATTGATTTATATAGAATTAAAGGTTTTTAAGCCAACATTTTACTATTATGGTTTAATTGGATTCACCATCACGCGACATACATAGAATTAGTATTTATTAAAATTATATTATCGTTTTGCAAGCCAGATGGGAAAAATATTGATGATTTTAAACATAATTTAATTTTTTGAGTGAATATACTTCTCTGATTAAAATTTCAAAATACCTGTGTACAATAATTAATATTTAGCCGAGATGCAGTCTGTATGTCAAATATGACTTTGCAAATTTTTTTTATCATGCTTTTATATCTATATTATCCCTGTTCTGTTGGCTTTCCTGCATTCACCCTTAAGGCACGTATATATTTCTTTTAACATTTGCCATTATTAATATTCAAAAGACTCATGAGTATTATTGTAACATAAATCAAATAACAAAATAGCTTAATTACATTTCTTTATATAATGAGCCATCAATGGCAAGCTTGAGGGCTTATAACGCTTAAATTTGATGTTCGATCCCTGTGTTGGGCAACTGCACAGACACTACATTGTGAAACTTTACAACAACTGACCACTCTAACAAAACTTATTTTTCACGCTAATACATAGTTTTTCTTTCTATCAATCAAGTAGTGAAGTCCGTTGTGAGAGAATTAATATCACCCTAAAACAAATGATTTGATCAAGCACTCACAGGTCTTTGATTTTACTGTAACAACTTCCAAAATCATGATATATTTCTAGTTTTTGTGATTCATTATATCATTACTTTTATACTCACGATATACTAAATTACTTAAATTATGATATATAACTTATTAAACAGATAAAATATTTTTGATAGGTTTGTTAAAAGATCTCTGGTGGAGTCAGACATAATGGATGTAGATCACAAGAATGTTCTTAAGCAATTTGAGATTGTAAAAAAATTGTTACTCGTCAAAAATCCCAAAAATCTAATATTGCGTAGTCTAATCCCTTGACACATTTGTCCAATATATTTTACACAGATTTGTGCCTCTTTTTTAATATACCCTACATCATTAAGTGGGGACCAAATGCGAAAAATTCACTACTGTACTTTAGAATTACAAGAGACACTTATCATTAATTGTTGAAGCCAACGTTACATATGTCAGCCACTTCTGAAAATTGAAGTGACAGTTTCTAGTATTTTAAAATAATCAAGTAGAGATGAACCGGGTAACATCCTATTTTAAATACGAAGTAAGGATACATAAGGTAGGAAGCTGGGTGTAGATAAGCAAATAATGTACACAGTCAAATAAGCTTCATGTAGATAAACACGCAAACTGTTCTCTAGATTCAACAGATAGTGAGTTTCTTCTACATTAGCAAATAAAATGCTCTAAAGATACACCAAGTAGCGAGAATCTCCTAAATAAACAAGTCAAATTCTGTAAGGATACACTAGGTAATGAGGTTCTTTTATAAACATAAGTAAAATTATCTGAATTAAATAGTGAATTTCATCTTTACCTATCCACTTTATTTCATAGTTACATATTCGTGTATATTAAAAGATGCAGTAGGAATTTAAATACTAGAAAAATACGCCTTAAACTTTGGTTGAATTTTTAGTTGATATAGGCATCTAAGTTCGAAGAAGTTAGACCCAGAATAATTAGCTTTAGTTGTATAATAAACAGTTGCGATTCTCGCTAAGTTAGAGCTTCAAGGAAATTTTCCTGAGGTCAAAGACTGTCTGAAATATTCTTTTTTTTAGCCTAATGTGTTTGTCGTGCAGACGGGGATTGGAAGAACTACTCTGGGAGGGATTTAACAGAATATAATGCACCTATTGGAATGATGTACTGTATCCCAGACACGTAATCACATCTTTTCCTTACGCTCTGAGAAAATGTTTCTAAGAACAGCATGTTTTTTTCATTTATAGTTTTATACGTGTGTATAGATAGATACTTTAGAGTCTCAAAAAAAAAAACAAGAATAAAAATTCAGAATCTACATAACGATTGAATGTTATACCAACTAATTATAGCTAGACACAAAGTCTAAAAAATCTCTTGCCTGTCACTCGTAAAAAGGAATTTCCGATTTTCCCCGTCCCTTCAATCGTCCATGTTTATTGTTTTCACGTTGGTTTGACAGCAGCAGTACATTGGGAAATGTACTTGTCAACAACAAGCTTAAAGCATTTTTCTGACATCTTTACACCATTTAGTGGTATATTATGTGAAAGTCGGATTAACAGTTCATGATTTTCTAATTAAACCGATTTTTTATTATGTTTAAGTAGGAAATGCACCATTCTAGCAGATTAAAGAGTTTTACTATTTTATTATTTTTGAGATTGATGGCATCTTATGAGAAAAGAACTACTAAATGTTTCAAAGTATGAATGAAAAACTTGTTCTGTTGCCAAGATCAACATACAGTGTTTTTAAAACAGCAGCTTGTAGAAAGTATTAAACAGAATGTCATTCTTCTTATATTTTTTACCTCAAACATGTATAAAACTTTGCTCTTTCAATACGTTTGGTTCGACTTACGTAACTGAGAGTTAAATCATTTGACTGATGCTCGCTTATTTTTGTAACAGTCTTGTCATTCAACGTATCATATTACATGTAACAGTCTTGTTATTCAACGTATCATATTACATGTAACAGTCTTGTCATTCAACATATCATATTACATGCAACAGTCTTGTCATTCAACATATTATATTACATGTAGTAAGGCAGCAGGCAGATGAGATATTGTACTATGTTTTCTTATTAAAGCCTTATATTAATTTATAACTTTCTCGTGTTTTAGTCTCACTTAAAGTTGTGAAATTTGACTTTCAACGATATTTTTTCTATAGTTACGCATTTTTAAAAGCCTTCCGTATTTACATAACTAAATAAAATATTTTGTTTATATAGTTCTTCCTATTTTATTAAATTCTAGCTATCTAAGTATTTAAGGCTAATTATAAGGAATATGGTCTTATTATCATCATAGTTTTTATGGCTATTTGTTTTGCACTTCGCGCAAAGCTGCATGAGGGCTGTCTGCTCTAGCCGTCCCTAATTTAGCAGTGTAAGACTCGAGGGAAGGCAGCTAGTTATCATCACCCACCGGCAACTCTTGGGCTACTCTTTTACCAACGAATAGTAGGATTGACTGTCACATTATAACGCCCCCCGGCTGAAAGGGCGAGCATGCTTGGCGGGACGGAGATTCGAACCCGCGACCCTCAGATTGCGAGTCGAGCGCCCTAACCACCTGGCCATGCCGGGCTTATTTGTTTCGTACCTTGACATTTGAGAAGCTATACCCCCACCAAAACTTTAGTTTTTGAACGACTTATATATGTATCTAAGACAGTCTCCACCCTTTTGAAGGTTGAGCAGAATTTTCAGAATGTAGATTGTTTTGTTACATCTGTATATAGTTTCTATATGCCCTTCAACAATGGTATTTAACTTAAAATTCAATCAAAGATATCCAACCCTAATGTTTTTTTTTCCTCTTTAATATAATCTTTTCCTGGAAAGACGTAAAAGATAATTGTTATTCTCAACAACAAGATCATTCTTTATAAAATCAGCATCATTATTTCTTTCCTAGAACTTTCTTTGTGACAAATAAAAATTTTTGTGTGAATTCTTTATCGACAACTTAAACAATTTTCAGAGCAAGGACAAAACCATATAACAATTTTAATCATAAAAATACTTAAGAACCATCAGGTAATAAAATTGTAAAACTTTTCCCTTCTGGCGTTCTTAGTGAACGAGTAAATGTTCTTCGTCCTGGTTTTTAGTCTTACATCAGTGATGAAAAAAAGGTTTGGAAAGTCCAATAAAAGTTGTTTTGCAAAATCATTTAACAAAATTTAAAATTTTGTTGGATTGTCAACATGATCTCGCTATGGAAAATCTTGCCTTACTAATATTTTTACATTATTTGAAGAGGTTACTGCTTATTTGGGTAAGGATACGGGTGTCGATTGGGTGTATCTGGATTTTCAGAAAAATAATTAAGAAGGTGCCATATAAAAGACTTCTTAAAAAATTATCTCTGTAGGCGTGGAGGATAGATCGGCTCATTGGAAAGAAAAGTAGCTGGATGGAAGAAAGCAAAGTATTGTTACAAATGAAGTTCAAACAAACTGGATTAATATTATGAGTGAGGTACCTCAGAGCTCAGTGTTAGGACCTTTGCTATTTTTGATTTGCAAGAGTGACATAGATGAAGGAATGTCCAATAGATTATTTAAATTTGCTGATGACATTAATGGTTTGGGTGTTGCTGGCTGTGAGCAGGATGCTGCTGCTTTACAGAAGGCTTTGGATTATTTGGTGAGTTTGGCGATTAAATGGTAAAAAGCTTTTAATTATAATAAATGGAAGTTAATGCATGTGAGACATCACAAATTGAATTATAATTATAATTTTGGTGTGAATAACTTTAACATTCTTATGGCCGAAAATGTTCTTGGTATTGTGTTGCTAGTGCCAGGGTAAATAGTATTTTAGGTTGGAGCTACAGAGATACTGAATACAAGTCTAAAGAGGGTATAATTGCATTGTGTATATCATATTAGTAGGGCCACATTTGGAGTACTGCGTTCAGTCTTCGGCTCCTTTCCATTAGAAAAGACATTGAACTGTTGGAAATGGATTAGAGATGGGCTACTAAGGCAAGACTAGAAAATGGTAAGACTAGAGGACACACGTATGAATTTTGGTAGGGTAAGAGTCATCTTCAGCTAAGACAGCTATACTTGTTTTAACAGTATGGTTGATAAAGGCTGGCTCTGAGAGATTTATCTTTATTTTAGAGCTTAGTATAGTGGATGGGACTACTTAGCTGGACCAATTTGTCCCTTGTTGTCCTTAAATCATATGTATATATGTAAGCATGTGTATATAAGTAAAACTTCTAAATGTTTAAAAGTTTACTATCTAATAAAACAATTAATGCTGAGCTGATAATTGTTGAAGCTTTCAAAGGGATAAACCTGTACAATTATTGGAGAATGAATGCAACTAATGGGAAGTAGAGAAGTTTTTTTTCAAATTATGACGTACAAACCTCAGTTGTATCTTCTGGTTAGTAAAGCAAGCTATCAATTTATGAACTGAGGCTATTAAAAGTTTAATATTAGCTGAACAACCTTTCTAAGAAAACTAAACTTTTATTAATTTTGAGATCGACCAACAAAGTATAAATTATCTCTTTGTGCGAAAATTGTTTAGTTAATGGAAAATATTTTATCTAGACAGTAGCTGAAACAGTTTCGCTGGTTAATAGAAGCCGTTGTATTGTGAAGCGTTGTTTGAAACAATATAAGGAATCTTATAAACCACATTTCTACTTGCTTTAAAAAGAAAACTGATCTAGATCTGAAGGTGTATCCTGTATGACAGGCAATGGGATCTGGGAATTTCCCTGCTTAATTTTGGGTCAGGGTTTCTGTTTTGCTTCTCACTTGTTAACCTTCACTACAGTTATCAGCATTCACAGTTGCATCTTCAGAATTGTTTCTCGTATAAATAGTAAACAGTACTTAACTTTTTAAGGCTCTGTTATCTATAAGAAAATACTAATAAGATCACAGAATAATGAGTTGATTTTACTCCACTATTACAAACATATGAAACTCAGAGACTAAAACAAACACACAAAAATTTACCATTCATCATTCAGGGGGATTATTCTCATTTATATTTAAAGATAACATTGATTTATATTTGACGCTAACATTGCTCATAACGGAAAGATTGAAATGCCAGAACTGCAATTCAATACTAAGTGATACCGCTAGAACAAAAGGCATTCGACTATGCAAGTAAAAAAACCTAAAAAAAAGTGTAAAACGATTGTTTTTGACACAGACTCTGTAAATAATGTTAAACTAGTACACGGCGTAACAAATTATCGTATTAGTTTCTTTATTTATTTTGTATCTTACATATTTAGTGGGAAAAGGAGATATATAGCGAAACAGACTTTAGGTAGCTATGACCAGCACGATCTGAGCGTGTCCTAGTGGCTAACTTGTTGGGTTGAAGATCGAATGATCCAGGATTCGATACTGCGAGTTTATTATAAAAGTGATAGTCAATCCTGGCAATTGGCTCAAAGAGACGGACAAAGTCCTTGATGTGATTAGTGTTGCTAGCTGGCTAGCTACCTTCCTTCTGGTCAGTAGTTTCAAATTGAATACAGCTGTAACTGAATCTTAGGTGTCTATGATGTGATTTGTTTCGAATATCCACGCAAAAATTCAGAAGAGCTAACTGCTCTAGCTGTTACTAATTTTCAACTGATACTTTCCTGTCGAAATTCGTCTCTTGGTGAGACAGCGGTAACTCTACGGATTAACAACACTAAAATCCGGGATTCGATTCCCTGCGATGAATAAAGCGAATAACCCAATGCAGCTTTGCTCTAAAACGAACAAACAAATAAGCTGTTGAAATTCAAGACCTTATTGGATTACTTTGTCTTTTTTTTTTAAATTGTTACTGTTATTCTGACGCAAATATTGTAAAGGTATCATGTAATGCTGTTTTTTCTTCTTCTTGGTACTCATTACAGAGCCTTTTATTATTTGTTTGTTTCAGATATTCCTGCAAAGGCTATTTGCACTAGTTGTCCCTAATTTTTAACTGATGGATTAGAGGAAAGACACCTATTCAAGAGTATATACGAGTACTTGATCTCACTGTACTACAATAGTAGAATTTAACTGTTTCTATTATAATGTAATAGAATAGTGGAATTTGACCGTTACTATTATAATGTAATAAAATAGTGTAATTTAATTGTTACTATTATAATGTAATAGAAGAGTGGAATTTAACCGTTACTATTATAATGTAATAGAATAGTGTAATTTAATTGTTACTATTATAATGTAATAGAAGAGTGGAATTTAACCGTTACTATTATAATGTAATAGAATAGTGTAATTTAATTGTTACTATTATAATGTAATAGAAGAGTGGAATTTAACCGTTACTATTATAATGTAATAGAATAGTGGAATTTAACCGTTACTATTATAATGTAATAGAATAGTGGAATTTAACTGTTACTATTATAATGTAATAAAATAATGGAATTTAACCGTTACTCTTATAATGTAATAGAATAGTGGAATTTAACTGTTACTTTTATAATGCACTCCAGCTCAAAGTGTGGAGTGCGATTTATTATTAGTTTCTCTGCAACGAGACGCGAGCCATGGACCTCCGAATCTACCTCTGACCTAGCAATTGAATTATGTATGCCTAAGGTACCGTAAAGGTTTAAAAATCTTGGTTTCTCAAATATACTTTCTTCAATTTTAATGGGCATTTTTGTTGTTGTAATTGTTCTTTAGGAATATAAATTTATTTATTGAATGAAACCAAGATATAAACCAATGTAATATCTAAATATACGATTAATAAAAATTTCAGAGAAATAAAAAGCAACAACTGATAAAGAAATAAAAAAATCATGTCAACGGAGAGTTAAGCCATTATTTAGATTTTAAGGTTTACGATAGATTAATTTAGTTTTCTTGTAACGTTACCTTGATTATTTATCTTACTTGTTAAATTAATAACCTAAAGGGCTTGTAAATGAATAAATTGTAAATCAGGGTAAATTGACTCGTGCTGTGTATTTAGTTTTTTTCGAAGTAGTTGCGGTTTTTGAAATATATATTTACCTATTTTGTAACTTGTAATTAGTTTAGTATATAACTAAAATACAAAAACGTGTCTATTAACTTTCATGTTTTTATGTTAACTTCGAACAAGTACTAAAAAGTTTTATAATCTATGAATAAATAACCGTATGGCTAGAATGTTTAATACCCAAATTTTTTTCTTAGAAAAGAAGCTAAAAATGACAAATGAACTTAAACATAAATAACTTCAACGTGAAATTAATGTCTGGATCTTTTCTAGTGAGGATAATTTAAATTATTCAAGCGTGTTATTAGAGGCTCGTCCCATATGAACATAAAAAATATAATATATTTGTATGAAAAACATCTCTAGTATTATTGACCATGCATCAAAGAATATTTCAAGTGAGGTAGAACCCGTTATTGTTTAAATGAGTTTAGCCGTTTTCAGTGTCCCGTCGACGCAATGGTCTGAGGTGATGTATGAAGTTTAGATAGGTCATGAACATATCTACTATTTAATTCTATGCTCAACAGATGGCACTGATAACTTATTATTATTTGTTCCTTCACGTAGCTTTTTACACTCGAAAAGAATTCGGTAATGTTTTTAAATTTCGAAAGGAACAAAAAATAAGTAACACCCTTTTCCCACTGAATCACATTTTTTTACTCCACAAAAGTGAACGACATCTTCTTTACAAAAGGAAGCAAATCACAGCATCTCACGATACAAACTGAACAGCATCTCCTTTACGAAAGCGAAAACTATAATTTTAACGCTGCAAAATGGAGTGAACAAAGTACTTTTTTTATAAATCAAAACAAAAGGGAGTGAAAAAAGTACTTTTTTACATACTTTAAAACAAAAGGAAATGAACAGCATTCTATTACCATAACAAAGTCATAATAGGAAGTCATAATACTGGGTTTATTTCAGACGAAAAATGATGAAAATTTCTTTAAAAGTAATTTGAAGTTTTTTTTTTAAAGACATTGAACCTTTGTTTGCAGTGTTTTGTTATAAAACAGTAAAAGCAGTATGCCACTCGGAGGAGTAAAATTGGCAAGCTTATTGTTTTTTGAAATGCATTTGATAAGCATGTATATTTATGTTGGGTAAATCTATTAAATATTTTTCTACTATTAAAAATATTAAAACAAACTTTATTTAATTCCAACAGAAAATAATTTTTTTCCATGATCACTGAAAGTTATTATAAGTCGAAAAACATTTTATGGTAAGTTTTATTTGCATAAGCTGTTCAGAGATGGCAGCGCAGTCAAGTCTAATACATGCAATAAATTAACAAATAATACTTTTTATAGAATACAGTTTATGCAATTATTCTACCAACGTTCTTATGTCGAAAGTTTCTTACTTACAAAGTTTTGCATAAGCAGTACAAACTGGTTTGTTCTAGTTTCTGGTGTTTGATACTGGATCGAGATCATGGTTTCGATAATGACAAAAAGCTTTTACGGATTCTCGTTACGTAATAAATGACTGTGAAAACTTTTTTATTCAATTTTAATTCTTTCTTTGTTAAAACGTGTGTTTTATGTAGATTCTCTAATATTTAATTTTAAGGTTATGTATCACTTCTTATAAACAACACTTTTAACTATGCAAAGTTATAGAAATATATAACATTTGTTAAGACACTAAGTTTCATTTGGAATAATTATGTTTGAAATCACTACATAAGCCTGTTTTAGACTCATTAGTTTGCAGTGAGTATAACACTTGCAAGTGTCTAGTAGAGGGATGCTCTGCCACAGTATCGTGATTAAGTACTAAGCCTGTTTTAGACTCATTAGTTTGCAGTGAGTATAACACTTGCAAGTGTCTAGTAGAGGGATGCTCTGCCACAGTATCGTGATTAAGTTACGTAATCTCAGCAAGGTGTTTTCAGAATTAAAGAAGTAGAAAATTAAACATCTATCAATTTCGAACCTCTGAGAAACCCCTTCTTTGATACTGACATTCACCATTTGAATCACCATACAGCAAACAACTACTCCAACCATGATTTCTGGGTAATTGGTGGTAGGACAGGTCAAGGATATGTCACTACTGTCAGAAACATTCTGTTAAATGGACGGAAGTTCAGAGATGGCATTGCATTCAAGTCTGATACATGCAATAAATTAACAAATAATAGTTTTTATAGCAAAATATGGCCACGAATCGTCGTATTAAGGCGAGTATTTTGACAATAGTCTTGCAGCATAGTTTCTATTAGAAAAGGTTCCGTTGTATACTGTCACGTTAAAAGTACACCACTTCTCTTTGCATGCTTTCCAATAACCATGTAGCGCACGATGCTGACGGTTTCCCCGAGTCTCCATTTCAACAGCCCGATCGCACGTGAATCATTATGTCCTCGTGGAATAGCATGGATACCCGTATCCTTATCCACCCGCTTGAGGTATGCAACGGATGAACTGATATGTCGTGGATGCAATTTGTGTACACGTGACTTGTGCCATTTTTTCAGACGGAGACCCTTCTTAGACATTCAGTCTTGGAAATTTCACGTTCCCGACGGGAACATATATTTACGATCTGAGTAAATGAATATTTTGCGTCTGAAAGAACTGTTACATAACATTCTTAAAAGCGACAACTTCTGTCACGTCAAAATGTCAAAATATAGTTTTGATACAATCTGTTCTAATATGACTTTATATTGGATGTGTTTGATCTGCTTATAAAAATAGTTCTGAAACGACATACTCAGACCTCTGTACTATATCATGTCATATCTTATCATAACTTACTGATTTCCATGCATCAAGACACCTTTGCTGTGTCATACCTTGTAGTGGGTTACGTTGAATTACCCAGCTTGCCCTGTCATGCCTGTTAGTTTCTCGTTCAAAGCAACTCAGTTTTCACGAAACGAAACTCTGCTATCGTCTTTTGGTCTTGGCTTAAGGTCGCATGCAACAAGACTTGCTGTTTCATGTCTAATAGTGAATATTACATCTTAGACTCTAGATAGCTTTTGCTAAGAAGAATTTTCAGTTTGTGTTAACATTACGAGAAAATGTTATACACTAACTTAAATGAGAAGGAAGCTTGCTCTGTCCTAATATTACCATGCAAATACTACCATTTAGAGAGAGTAGAATACCATACAGACACTACATATCTGGAGTCAGTAGAATACTTTGACCGCTGTTAACATTACTGTATAGATACTATACGATATATCTCGTAAATATAAGTAAGTTAATTTTCTTCGTGCATTCCCCGGTGGGTCAGCGGTAAGTATATTGCATTAAAACACTAAAATCCATGGTTCGATTACTCGCGGTGCACAAAGCGCGAATAGCTAATGTTGAGCTTTACCTAGTGGGCTAAAATACAACGACAACAATGGGACCGGTGCCTAATTCTGGTTTCTTGTGTCATTAGTGGATGAGAATGGTGACACATTGGCCCTGGATTTGATTCTAGTTCATCGTAGGTTAACCTTCAGTTAGCCGTTGACACCCATTATAAAAGCTTGGTTATAAGTATCTTGCCCAACGACCTAATAAAATGATGCGAGTAAGCCTCGAACTTTCGACTAACAGACCAGAACATTAATTCTTAAGCACAGTATATTCTGTGGTAGAATGGATTTTGGTTTTTGTGTGAAATTACCATGAACATACTTCATTTATTTAAGCAAGTAGAATATTTGGACCTGCGTTAATATCACCATTCAGACAATATACAATATCTTCAATAAGTAGGATACTTGTATATGCACACACAGTACAATATTTTGAGTAAAATATACACTACCATTTATATAGATTAAACTTAATACTTAATTTATGTTAACGTTACCATACTTATACAAAATATTGAGTAAACTATTTGGAACTATTTTAACATTATTCAGATACTATACATCATATCTTGAGTGAGTAAGATACATCTCTATTGACATTGTTATACCGATACAATATCTGAAGTAAAATGCTTTGATCTGTTTTATCATTGCCATTAAGACAACCTATAATATTTTGGATTCATATTAACGCTACAATACAGATACAATAAAGTATACCTTGAATGAGATAAAAACCTGGTTCTTTGTGAATATTACTATGCAGATACTGCAGTCACTTCAGTTAGTAGTATATTTGCATCTATGTTAAGATTACCAATCAGATTATCCCCGCAACACTATAAATGACTTGGATAAGCATATTTTCAGATAGTCTAAGAGAAATGGTGAAAAGCAGAGACATTGCAGCGTTCAAAAGAGGCATGCTAGTGGGTGCATGTCTAGCAGGGGCCAAAGTGACCAAGACAGTTTCGTTGGTAGACTGCTCCAAGACAATAGCAAAAGGTGAATATAATGTCTGCTTTGAGAAGAATTTTGGCCGCACATATGTAGTAACAGAGAAGGAAGTCGATTAGACAGGATGGTAAATTTCAATTCATCAAAACATAGACTAACTGACAGACATTCAGTGCAGTGCAGTGCATACCTATACCCAGTTTTACCTTGTGAAAAAAGTAGGGTAAGAAACACAAAAAAATAGGACTAATGAGGACTAGAGATAAATAATACAGTCAACGAATCATGCTTTATCCATTTTTGCACGGATGAGAAAGAACAGATTTGAGGACAGTCACACAAATCACTAGACCCCTTTTATGTGATAACAACTGTTCAGACCCTTGGTGATGGAGTTATGGAATGGTGCATGCTTTCCTAGTATACTCCCATGGTTCCTTTAGATGGGAAAAGCAAATCACAGTTTACCTCAACATTATATGTGATCAAGTGAACTTAACGATGCTTTATGTATACCCAATGGAAACAGCTACTTCAATAACGGCAATGCTCCCATACCATGTACAAATTGTACTAATATGGTTTGAGTAACATGACGGAGACTTCGGTCATCTTCAATGGCCACGCCATACACAGGGTCTTAATCTAATTGAGAATTTTTGTAGTTAGATAAAAAGATATATTCGGTATAACGATTATCTCTTGTTTCATGAATTGTTTACAATATTAATGACTGAATGGGGAAAAAATTCCTCAGAGCACTTTCTAGCATCTTATAGACACGTCGTATCATGGCTGTTATTTTGGCAGGAGGTGGCCATTCTGGTAATGGTATAGGTCCGAATAAAGTGCTG
>NW_013666869.1:152134-172236 GCF_000517525.1 Limulus polyphemus | reverse complement strand
AGGTGGCCATTCTGGTAATGGTATAGGTCCGAATAAAGTGCTGTTATTTTGGCAGGAGGTGGCCATTCTGGTAATGGTATAGGTCCGAATAAAGTGCTGTTATTTTGGCAGGAGGTGGCCATTCTGGTAATGGTATAGGTCCGAATAAAGTGTATAGATAATATACATGGGTCATTGTAAGGGAAAACTTTCAATTTAAACATTACTTTTAAGGATGTTCTGGATTTGTATGTTAAGAAACCTTTGTATGCGGAAAATATTTAACTTATTTGTGAAGTTAAAGCAATACTTCTTGCTTTACGAGTTTACATGCTTTATTTCTGATTACTTTGGTTGGCATCCGTTGAAAATTTGTTTGTTTGTTAGTTTATTTGCTATGGATTTCGCGCAAAGCCACACGAGGGATATCTGCACTAGCCGTCCCTAATTTAGCAGTGTAAGACTAGAGGGAAGGCAACTAGTCATCATCACCCACCGCCAACTCTTGGGCTACTCTTTTACCAACGAATAGTACGATTGACCGTCACATTATAACGCCCACACGGCTGATAGGGCGAACATGTTTGGTGTGACGGGTATTCGAACCCGCAGATTGCTAGTCGAGCACCCTAACCACCTGGCCATGCCGGGCCTTGAAAATCTGAATTAAACAAAAATAAGTAAGATACACGTATTCGTTTCACAGAAATTGGTGTAAAGCGTGGCTATAGTGGTACTACATCTAAACCAAAACTTTATATAATGCTTTTTCTTGGGATATTACTTTCAAACTACCGCTATCTTCTTGTTGAAACTCGCCAGGTTTTAGAGCAAGAAATGAAAAATGAATGTGAATATACCACAAGTTTGTATTCAGAAAATAACCGAGAGTGAATTTCAAGAGCAATAGTAAGAAGAAAGGAAGTAAAGGATAGAAACCTATAAAAGTTGATGTCATCGTTACCTTAGCAGTATTTTTATTGTTTGGTTCTGCTTGGTCTGTTCATGCACTGGTCTTATCCGGGATTAGTCTCTGCAAGTCATCTTCATAACAAGTTTGTTTTGTAACCGGCATGTTCAGCATATGTAACTATCCGAGATTACGTGCAATGGTTGCATGTATTTCTGTGCACAATTTTTGAGTACAGTTAAGTGTTCAAGAGACATCCCGTAGCTGTTGCGATAGGCTGTAAATATGTTTTAGTTCAGTAGGCTAGTCACCGTATCTGTGACAAGTATTGTTAATTAACAGTGTCTTCAAATTCAGTGTAGCGGTTGTATGTTATACTGAAACATACGTTTCTGTAAAACTGCCGTAAGTTCTTACTTTTCTTTAGTTTGTTTTGTGTCTGTGAATTCAGTTATATTATATTTCGAGCTTTAGATAATGTTTTTAATTGTGTCTAATCCAGACAGGTCAGGATAATGTTGTCCGTCTAAGTTCATTATTAATGAAAAGTTTCTTTCCATGACATTTAGTTATTTAAAACTGCTTGAACGGTAGGTTGGTTGGGTAATTTCCCGGTTAGAGCTCGCCGTTCACATCCCCATCTATATTATAGTTAAAACATATTGAACAAAACATAGCATAAGCACATTGATGCTAAAAATTGTTATCAGCCATGGACAACACATCCAAAGTGAGTAAATACGAGCTGAGAACAAGAAGCAGGCGATTAATTCTTAACGGTTTTGTGCGATTAACCGTCAACTGTATTTTATATGCTTTTTGATACTAGAAATCACGACTCGCTTTTAATGAAATTCGACACAACTCATTGATACGAGTCATTCTAAAACTAATTTTTATATTACTGATTTGATAACAAACGATAAAATTCTATAAAAACGATATCAATTGAATAAACTAAAAAACGTGATAAAAATCCCTTCATGAAAATTGTTAACTATTATATAAGCCACGCTTCTTACAGCTCCATATCTCTTCATAGTATTGAAATTCTTTCCTAGTCTTTTATAATAACACTTCAGTTTCATATTATATAAAAATTGCTTGAAACTTAAATGCTTAATTTTCGTCTTACATTTTAAAGAATTGACTACAAGTTATCAAATGTAATTAATATCAACTTACGATCAAATCAAGCTCCCTACTTAGATCAAGACTAGCCGGTAATGAGTATAAATAATTAAATATATTGCTCTTATGTTCGTGCTTGTAAACATTAGAATGCATTGTAACATTAGTTGGCTACCCTTGCTGTGAGTAATATTGTTGACCGTAAACCTAATAATATCCCACAAGGTTCGACCAGTTCAGAAGATTTAGGTTAGTATAAGCTAACATACGTTAAGCTGAAAATGCAAAGCAGCCTCCACAGTAAAAAATGAAAATAGATATACCATATATTTTAACCAATGATCTTAATGAAAGTAGCATCAAAGAAATATTTGTTTTCGGATATTGGTGCAAAGCTTATCAAAGGCTATCTGCTTAGCCGTACGTAATTTTGGATTGATAGATTAGTGAGAAATCAACTAATTGGCAGCACTCGCGGTCAAATCTTGTTTAACCAAATAGTTGGATTCGACTGTCACCCTGATAACGCACCCACGGTGAAAAATGGACTCGCACATTCACAATCCATGACGATAACCAGTGTGATACATTCGACCATAGTTGGGTAACAGAACAGAAAGTATAGCAGAAAACTAATGTTTTTTTTAAGTTAAATGCAATAAAACGAAAATAATATACTAAACATACTATAAGTTGTGTCTAACACAAATTATTCGACATTAACTAACCTCTGTTACTTAACAAAACACGTGAAGCGGGCAATAGAAAAAAAATAAATATAGTTAAATCTTTAGTTAGCCGAAAAGTATATGTGATAAGATTCGAGAAGGTTCACTAATAATAATACCTTAAAAATGAAGTAACAGCAGTGGTAAATATGACAATGAAAGTAATTAGCAAAAATTAATGAACTTAAGTGATGACGTAACGCAATACTATATTGGGAAATAATGCGACTGATGTATTATGTATAAAAATTGAAGTTCGAATAAATGTAAATCAACAACTTGTAGTTGAAGTTATGTCCTAGTACTTGATGGGAGATACGTTGTTTTTTAAAAAGAAATACATAGCCTGCGAAAATTCGTTTAATGTGAAACAATGATACGTTTTTGAGTAACACTGTCAGGGAAACATCTGTGTTTACTAACGCAAAGCATTCATTTACCAGAATTACTAAAAGACATTGAAATTGTTAATGAAAAACTGTTTTTAATTTATTCCAATACAAAGACTAATCTAAGGATAACTAAAATCAAAATTTTCTATCGTTTTAGCTTCAAAGCCTTTGATTTTATCTTTACATTGGTGAAATTGCAGGTGATCATGAATGAATTTCTACCGGTTTTCTCTTTGATGGTGTTACGGATTTGTTTGAACTAGCATAAAATATCTGTAGTCCGGATTCATAAAGTCCCCAATGTACCGATCAAGCTTGTCTACTATATCCAATTATTCATTAGATATCCCCATGTAGGGCTAAGAGCCAGGTGAAAAAAAAAAAACATTAGAAAACCTACCTGCAGTGCCTTATCACGTGTGCCAAGTCTGGTTCTATAACTTCTGACTGGGATTAGTAGCACAGTTTCAAACATGGCGCTTCCGGGTCTTAAGGGGAGGGAGGGGTCAAGAACACAAAATGTGTAATGCCAGATTCGGGCCAACTGTAAAAACCTACTTTTAAACCTTCATCGTCGGGGGGAGGGGCATTAGCCTTTTTGGTATGGTGGGCTAAACCTTACAGGTAAGGTTACTCCAAGTCCGCTTGCCATGTTTAGTTCTGCTAGCTCCAAAACTGTGCAGAGAGTAGCTGGAAAAAAGATGCACTGATATATTTACAAAACTGATCATGGTGCTCCCAGGACCCAGAAAGAGGTCAGGAACACAAAATTTGATGCCATATTCGGGTTTTTAGTGATACTAAAAATCTACTCTTAGACCCCTATCAAGTCGAGGCGACCTTCTGGGGCATTTTAATCTTCCTTGGTACACTAAAGATAGATACATCCACCAGACTACCTCAAGTCCACCAGCCAAATTTGGTCTTGCAAACTCCACCGGACTGCTCCAAGTTCACCAGCCAAATTTGATCTTGCTAGCTCCACCGGACTACCCCAAGTCCACCAGCCAAGTTTGGTCTTGCTCGCTCCATCGGACTATCCCAAGTCTGCCTGCCAAGTTTGGTCCTGCCACATCCACTGGACTACCCCAAGTCTGCCTGCTAAGTTTGGTCCTGCTAGCTACAGAACTGTGGGAGGAGTTAGTTGATCATATACACAAAGCTACAAGCTGAATTAATAGAGGATGCTCTTTAAGTATTAGGTAGCGAAGAAATTAATGTCGCGTTTTGGAACACTTTCATTAACCACCCCTCAAAAAGAAAAAAAAACAAAAAAACGTACATCACATATAATAGTTAAACGAACCGCCTAAACGTTTCGTTAGTGTATCCTATATAATGTGTAAATTTTAGTATACTCTAATTCTTTATAGTGATGGCACACAACGAGACACACATTCGGCATGTAATGCTGTTTGAATTGAAAAAGGGAAACAACGCCTCTGTAGCCACAAAGAATATCAAATAACTTTATGGAAATGTTTTGAACGCTTGTAAGTGTGAACAACGGTTCAGCAAATTTCGTTCAGGTGACTTTAGCCTTAAAAATTGTGATGGCAGGGGCTGACATGTTGGAATTGATATTGATACTCTGAAGACGGCTGTTGAATCTAACCCAAGGCAACACATAGATTCAATAAATCGAACAAGTATATTTTAAGATAAGCTGGGAGAATATTTCATATTACGAAACTATAGATTTTGGAATGACAAGTAGAATTATTGCACTTGGTAATTTACATGTTGTCAGTGACACCTTTACTTTGAAATTACTAAACAGAAAATTTCCACCTTTATATAGTGAATAACGAAGTTGGGTATGATTTTAAGATTTTCAAGTGACCTCTCTTTTTATATATCATGATCTAATAAGGATGTTACAGTGCAAAATTTGCACTAGAATCATCTCGGTGTTAAACTTAATTGTTCTAATGCGGTTACGAAGGAGAATGGAAAATTCCTTGTAACTCTTTTTGGGTAAAGATATTTAAACTTGCAGATTTACTAATGTTCGTAAATTAGTTTTATTAAAGAAATGCATTTGTAGTTAGTTGCTCCAAACAGCATTTAATGCGTAGATAAATAAAACTAGGTTATTTTATACATAGAATTAAAATGAAAAGTTTTATGTTGAGGAGTTACGGTAAGTAAAACTAACTTAATATTTTTAGGTTATAAAACCATTTATATCTTCTTTCGAGTTTCACGCATTCATGCTGACTCTTTGAAGTCGTATCTGCAAGAACCTGGTTGTGCAGAAATACATAATACATATTTAAAATTAAACCAAAGTTGAAAATAGTGCAGAGAATCATATTTCGGCAGGTCTTTTAATTTACGTCTACTTAACTCCGTACTTTTGATCAAACACAATGCCACTTTGTAATGTAGTGTTTTTGTTTTAGAATTTCTATCATTTTGTTTAATTGACTTGGAATGAAAGTTCACTGGTTATATATATTATTTTATTGCCTTGGATCTACTTTATTTAAATTCCTTTCCTTTATTCTCTTTATAGTTTGAACGTTACTTTTAATTACACTAAGGAAATAGTTCCCAACAAGAACTTAAATCACTTGAAGATGAGATGGGACGTTATTAGAGAGGCTCTGCAAAATATACATAGATCATTCTTCATCTATGATGACCCTTCAACTGCCCCGAACACATCAACCATGGTTAACCCTCGAGTGAATGGAGAAATCCTTTCGTCCCAAGAACCAATAGATCCTGCGACATCAACCACTCAGGACACAACACAGCCTGATGAGAGAACCGAAGTATTATCGTCTCCTTGTCACACAGGAGCACAGAGTGCTTCTTCCGTTAGCGCAACCTCTCAACAGACCTCAGCTTTGACTATTAATATTGATCACGGAACTCAGAATACATCCACAACTAGCGAACCAAATGACAACGACCAGCAACAAGATAGAAGTTTGGCGATCGCAATTCCAATAGCATTGGAGCCAAATAACACATTAAGTCAAAATGAACTTTTGAGGTCTTCACGTGGAACATGGGCTGCTGATAGGTCTGCGATTTTCGCTTGTTTCAGCTGTGTTATAGGAATATACAATATCAGTAGATTTTCACTGCTGGTTTATGTGTATAAAGGTCTGTATCGAATTTCGACTTTTAGATAGTCTTTAAACTTAGTTATAATCCTGCCATGCTTCAAATGTTTAAATAATTAAACTAAACAGAAACAAATTTTTGAAGATCATGTTACATAACATAACATAACATAATGTTTTGGGACAACATGGGACCTATTGGTCCAAAATACATAAAACAATATCTTAAATCCAGCACTTATCATTCATATACTTATCAAGCTTTTTCTTAAATGTACTGTCTCTAAAACATCTGAAGGCAACTCATTCTAAAGGCCAACAACTCTGTCAGAAAAATGAAACTGTCTTAGCTGAAGACGACTCCTACTTTGCTTAGTCCCGATACAGGGGCCGAAGATAAGATAGTTAAACGTGATACTATGTCTTTGGAACGAAAGAAACTGAAAAGAAGTGAATTTGTAGAAAACCAGATTTAAATAAAACCTGGAACAATTTATTCACTTCAGGAAAAAATTACAAGTACGGAAACATCAATGTAGTCCAAAAAAGTGACAACCATCAAACATTGACACAGATAAATTTAAAATACAGGGAAATCATTTTTCAATGTAAACAAAAGCGTCGCAGGACTATACATTGTACTCAAAAGAAAGAATATTTGGGGAAAACCCAAAACCAGAACAACAAAAGCAACAACAACAACAACAGCTGCACAAATTTTAATTTTACCAAGATTTAACCTGAGAGTTTATACTTCATTTCCCCCCTCTCATTTTTTCGTTGTATTTTTCCTATTGGTTAAGGGTTTAGCACATATAACATTATAGGAGTCAATCCAAAGGTTCAACGTGTGCTCAGAAAATATACTCTAGGGTGGACATAGGGAGTGATAATATTGCAACCAAAATAAGTAAACTGTTACGTATTATAATTTATCCCGGACGAGCCTCCAATTTATTACGTAACGTATTATAATTTTGAATAGTCTGAAATTGAGTTAAATGATAATTTAGATTTAGAAATTAAATAAATGTCGATGTGTATCCAATTTATGATACTTGCTAACAAGATTGATATACACAGTTTTTTAATACAAATATCTTTCAATATATAAGCAATAACACAATTTATAATAACGGTTACTACAAATAATGATCTATGTACAAAAGATTTACAAACAATATTTAGTCCTCTATTTGTTCTGGAACTTCCTTGATATCTCATCGAAGGTTCACGATGAGCGAATTAATTTTGAGTAGATATAGATACAATTCACTTAACGGGAAGCTGCTAGCTAGCTCCGTGTTCTTCTGTCTTCACCAGCCACACGCCGATTTATCCACTGCTGCAGTTATATAATGTTTTCGTAAAAATATTAATGTCCAATGTGAATCCGCTGAAGTTAAATGGTTTGTAATATTCGAACTCTATAAACGTTCCTGGTAAAAAACTTGAAGATCCTGATTGTTATAACACTTAACAGTTATAGATTCCGAATTAGTTACAGTTATAGAATTATTAAGTGTTATAACAATCACAGTTATAGATTCCGATGTTTATAGCACACCAACTATAGCAAACCAATAATATATACTGTTTTTATCGCACATCACGTTGGTTATATATTTTTATTTTTTTTTGCAGACAGACTAGCATACAAAGTCAATTGATTAAAACGCATCTACTAACATATTTATAACAAACATGTTATTATTAGCATATAAAGTTATATGATATGTGCGAGTATCTTGGTTCAAGTAACGAACAACCACATCAAACTAGATGGAGTCAATGGTGGATCTGAGGTTTTTATGAACGGTATATTCTTGGAGTGGAAGAATGGGTAACGATTTGGTTCCTCAAAAAAAAGAAACCCAAAAGTCGGTCACTTCAAGCAGAGACACTCTATAAAAAGTTAACATGTATTACAGTCTGTATGCTATAACTCGTATGTGAAATTATTGCTGTCAGTTATCATCACCTTGATAAATTTGTGTGTGTTGTTTAATTTTGCCGAAGAGCTTGTACATGGAAATGTAAAGAGTAAAAAATAATGATTAATAAAGAAAGTAATGGAATTTATGGAACTTAGAAATTCAGTTTACGCTGCTCTTACATACACACCCTTAAAGAGGTTAAACTGGGGCGAAACGGACCAAAATAAAGTTATGCCTCTTGAGGATTCAAATCATTAAAGTATTAGGTCTGCTGATTGAAATATCAAAATTGATAAAAAAATGGTGTTTTATGATTTTCAAAATCGTAATTTAACTACTGCGACTATACTGATTATTCGTGTATTTTGTACGGCATTCCACGCCATATTATATCGTAATTATTATTTAACAATATGTTTTCCAACGAACTATAATTGGTAATATGTGTTATTTTGTTTCCTTTGTTCTTCTAGCATGTTTTATTGTCGAGTTCCTCATCTTAACATGTGTGTTTGGTCTTCCCTTCATATACTTCCAGTCAGCAATAGGGCAATACTTAGGATCTGGAATACTAGACATGTGGTATATATCCCCAGCCTTCAAAGGTATCTATCTGAATTATCACAGTCTTTATGTGTATATTTTAAGAGTGCGCATCAACTATCACGCTGAAATCTACTGTTCTCAAAAGCCAAGAATTAAGGTACCTTGTAAAGTATATACATTTATTCAACAGCAACAGATAGTAAATGTTTTAAAAACGTTCTAGTATTTCATTCAGTTAAATGGTTTTGTATTCGTAATTATATTTATTTTAGTAAATAGTTATGTAATTTTGATTAGTAGTTAGTGTATGCTAACAGTGGGTAATTAAGTACTATGTCTTAACGAATATACTTCAGGTGATAAAGCGATATGTTGATGGTTAGACATTTAAGAGGTTGAATGACAAACATTTTATTCATGTCTCAGGTTTGACCTTTTTCATATTCCAGTATTTAATGTGCACTGATCATTTAAACTAGCAATAACGATATTTTTAGGTACAGAAAAATCGGTGTAATGTCATAGTAAAGTTAAGATCTTAGCCTTGAAATTAATTACACTTTCTGAATCAGTTTACTGTAAAATAATTTGTTCTGGGACTTCGTTAAGTTTTAACAAAATTACAAAATTTAATGTTATTCATATTATAGATTTAGTAAAATAATACTGATCAAATCCTCTTAGTTAATAACTTTTTATTTGTTTCATCTTTCAGGAGTAGGGCTAGCCTTGCTGTACATGTACGTCGTATTAGGTGTTTATACTTCTGTACCAATCAGTTGGCTGTTCCTGTTCTTTAAGGATTCCTTCGTCACAACTCGAGAAACGTATAGATGGGGACAGTGTAACCCGAAATTTGGTGCTCAGTGTAAGAACTTTGAAACAACATATTTTAATGGTTGTATTTAATATATACCTCTTTTACTTAACACATAATGGCGCAACGTTAGAGTATTTACTTAAAGAAGTGTTAGGATACAAAATCAAAACATTTAATGAGAACGTTAACGTAAATTATTCAGTGATAGATACTAGTAAGGAAAGTACTTTCTTAATTAGAACACATTTTATCTTATCGAGTTGCATCAGTATGTACGATAGGAAACCTCAAGTAACTGCTAACGAATTTTTGGTCGTCTTTTGTTTATTTCAGATTGTTTGGAGAGTCGTAATAAATCATCATCTGGCTATTTCGGATGGTCGGTGCCAAATTATTTCCAGTAAGGAGTATCTTGTTTTATGTCTAAGTAACGTGTTAAAAAGAGGTAATACTGTTCTAAAGCTGGTGAGATAAGGCTATGAACCAATATCGCCCTCGATCACACTGTTTTAAAGTCCTTTAATAAATTAATATATTATTTTCAGTTAGTTACTTCAAGAATAAAATGTACACATCTACAGCGTCATTCAAGCGTTACAAGATCTATTTCATCTAACATACTTGTAATTCGAGCATCACAGGATTTTTGTCATCTAATATACAGTGCAATTTGAACGTTACAAGATCTATTTTATCTGATCTTTGCTATAATCATTCACCCATAGAGAGACATTTTATGATCTCTGATCACCAATGTAGGTTATGTTACTCTTCTTTAACATGGAAGAAGACTTTATACATCAGCCATCTTATTATAACTAATTAAAAACTGCTTAAGTTTCATAGAAAGAGACTTCTTTTTCACCACTCATCATAGGTGTAATTTGTCTGTACCGTTTCACGTCTATAAAAATACGTCTTAATAAGCTGAGTTAAAGTGATAATTACATAAGGTATTGTTTTCTAGCATTTTATGTTAAATACTCAACAAGTTCTAAAACCTGTTATGCTGTCTTACATCTATATAAACCATTATTTTTGTAATTAATTTTAGATCACCAAAAAAAAAAATTAATATCTTACATTAAGGTATTTAAAGAGTCTTAAGGCTTACTTTGATATTTCCTGCCTATAAGCACCGAACAAGGATCACATATTTCAAAGTGTTTCTTTGCTAGACTTTGTAGATCTGAAGCTTTTCTTGTAGGAGTGTATGCCTCCTAATATTATCTAATTAAACTGCAGGCCCCTTCTGTGTGCCTTTACAGAGTTAACTTTTCTGCGATATGCACTAAGATATACATGATATTTGTAAATAGTTAAAATTTTGTGTCAAAAACTAACTTCCAGCCAAATGGAGAGAATTATTTACCAACATATCATATATGATAATGAGAAATCAATTAGTATAAACTAGGAAAGATAACATGCCATAAATTATTTTAATCACTATTAACTTTCTTTTTTATACAGTGGTCGCGTTTTAGCAAGAACAGCAGGAAGTGAAGGTGATGGGGCAGAAATTAAGTTTGAGATAACTCTTAATTTGGCTGTCGTGTGGCTTCTAGTCTTCGCTTCATTAAGTCAAGGACTTCGTTTTTATGGAAAGGTTAGTTTGTTGTGTGCTTCGAGCGTGTACCTTTGGCGCCATCTAGTGCTATATATAATATATTTTTGTGGTACTGAGATATTTGTGATATTTTGAATTATTTATATAATATTAAAGGATCTATAGAATAGATAGCTGTCAAATAAAACAAACTGATACCAATTTGGAGAAATTTCATCATGAAAATGTAAAAAATAACTTAACTAGGATTCTTTTTTGCATTTTTGCATATAAAAAATATTTCGCTTTAGAAAATTAACTGATACTATAAAAAGTTTTGTAAAAAAATATAATAACATAAAAAATGGTCTATATTGATATTTACGTTTTTACTCTGTATTCATTTACATATACGTGGAAATAGATACACAGATAATGATATATATGTACTGTAATTAAAAGTAAATATATGTAGTTTTAAGAAAATGTATATTGATAAATTTATATTCCCTTCAATACGAAAATACATTCATTTCAAGGACGAAATTCTTTTCTTTCTTACAGTTAGCGTACGCCTTTGTTGTTATTCCCGTTCCTCTACTGATCTTGATGGCCTCGAGAATGATGGAAGAATGGGGAAATGGTGTGTCAGACATTTTTAACGCCGATTGGAAAACATTACTTAACGACTCAGTTGTACGTTTATGCTCTCTGGATGTTTTGTGAATTATATTTACAATTATTTCTAACGTTAGAAATAATTTAAATAAATAGAAACTTTCATTTTTATAAGCATTTTTGAATCTTTTTAAATACATTTTCAATATAAAATATATTAATTGAATTGATAACCAATACAAATCTTATAATAATAATGTTGAAAAAGAAACAAATAAATATTATATAGATATGAAGAATTTAGAATAATGCATATCAAGCTCAAATACTACATAGAAGACTGTTTTAACAGCGAACTTTCTATCCGAGGATCAAACCTCGAAATTTAGCGTTATAAGCCCTCAAAATTAAAGCATAGGAATTGAAACTAATATAAAAATGTATTTAAACACATCTGCTAGAGTACTTTCTGACAAATAGGAGTAATAGCTAATACATTTCTAGATTTGAAAAAGCAGAAAAGGATTTGAATGAAGATAAAAAACAACCTTTTTATATTGAACTTTTCGAATTAAAACATTCTATGTTCATCTAAAAATATCCTTGATATTAATTTGAAACTTTTAAATTTGATACATACGCATCTGGTAGAACCACCTCCAGAATTTATTAGGGTTTGCAGTCGTTTAGAGAAGGAACCAATCAGATTTTTCACCTGTGTCATGACCCACAATTTCCCAGAGATTAAGCACACAATTCTGCAATTTCTACTGGGGCGCTGGCTATAAGCTTTAGCTCTATGTTATATGTATTCAGTACATTTTAAATAGGAACTTTTAGCGGCCAGGTTAACAATTTCAGGTCATTCTGTACCTCTCAAGCTGTGATGGTTCTGGGAATCTGGTAGTCTGGCTTGTTGCTTCATTCTCTTGTAGAATATTGCGCATACAGTAAGTATTTCTTGGTCAATAGAAGTAAGAGTTTATTCTGTAGAATGGAGATCTTCTCTACAGAACTGAGACGACCTGGAGTTTATTCAAGACATATTTTGATATCATACCAACTGCCTGCCCAAATCATGACTCTTAAACCTCCGTTCTTGACAGTTAGCCCCGAAGAAAAGATCTTAAAACATTCTCCAGACCAACGTTAGTCCAGAAGATGCGAATTGTAGATGTTCAACTCATCTGAAAAAACCACCAGTATGCAAGGGGTTTGTCAATCAGCATGTTTCACAAACCAAAACGACTGCTTTGTCCACAGCTATCAGTGACTTTCTTCGGACAACTTTCTCATTATACCTGAGTCTATGCAGCAGCCTTTGGACAGTAGTTTCGTTTCTGCAATTATTAACAAGGATTCTTTGAAGCCAGCGAACAGCAGCTTTTCCAGGACTTAATATTAAAATCTCAAGATCCACAACAATACTGTACAACTTCTAATCAGCTTCTTACTCTACCACATATGAAAGAAGGAATATTTCAGTTACAACATACTTTTGTCACCATTTTGATTGGTTGGTTGGAACGCTTATTACTCCAAGCTTTTCATATCAGTTCTCCACTTAGATACCCTAAGTACATGGACGAGTTCATTTTTGGACGCATTAACATTATTACGAGTAGGATCTGTATTAATTACTAAAATATACTAAAATCTTTACAGTTCTGTAAATTTCGCGAATGAGATTATGACATTGATAATATAAAGCTGCCAATGTCAATGTATAAAAAAAATGAAAGAAAGGAAACCAAAGAGGAACAAATGAGTTCAATCAAGTAGTATTGAAGCAATTTCCCTTAATTAAAATTATATGATAGCGTTACTTGTTGTTATAATGAGTAGTATATCGATTGTCCAAGTTAACAGAATTAACTCGTAATATCATGTTGGCCCCCTTTCGTTGCGATAATAGCCTGAACTCGGAGTGGGATAGATTTCACGAGCTGACAGAAGGTGTATAGTTCAATTATAGCCAAATATCAATGAATATTGTCTGTAATTCGCTCAAAATGTTGGTTGAACGTAACATTCAGGTTCATCTACAAGATGAATCGGGTTGAGGTCTCGTTATTGCGCTAAAGAGTAGATATCGATGAAGCCACTGACGTGCTCTTCGAACAGGTTCCAAATAAGAACGTAATGGAGTTTGCATTATCATCTTGGAAGAAACCTTGTTCACTAGTGTAGAAGTGTAGTACTGAAGTAGCTGACTAAAAACAACAATCATATCTACTTTTAACGTTATTCATTCTTCCAAAGGAATCCATAAAACTACTACCTTCTACTGGATTTCTACATCATCACACCAACTGTCAGTAGTGTTTGTCTGTTGAAAAAGACAAGTAGGGTCAAGTGTCTCATATGTTTTTGATATCTTTTATTCTACCATTAGTAGAGAAAAGAGTAAAAGACAATTTATCAAAGTACATCATACTATTCTAGTTATTTAATTGTCTAATGTAATGTGTGCACTGAGCACAACTGAAGTTGTGCCTTCGTATCTGTATAGCAAGTAAGCGGTTTTTGGACAAGTTGATGGAGCTGTGCAATAGTTTTTGTAATGACTCTTACATATTGTAGTTGGATCTAATCGAATTCTTACCACTATTAAAGGAATCAGTTAATTGTTCTCAATCCGTCGCCTGCAGTAAATTTTGTATGTACCAATGAAGTGTTTACTCACGAGCTTAGCATAGCGAGAAAGTGTTGCAGGGCAACAGATGAGCTTCAGGCATGTGAAGTGAATGCAATAAACATGGATTATCTCCAAAGGCAACGGATAAACATCACTGTATCAATACTCTGTGGAATAATATAGTTAATGGCCATTGACAAAAGGATTTGATTTATCCTGTTGAATATCAGGTATTATTCTAATATGTTAATAATAAATGCTATTGATAATGGTTAAATCTAATTATTCTATTAGGACGTTTATAGAAATATTTTGTTTTAGGGTCAATCATATTTGTGTGTGTTATTCATAAACTTTAATACATATTATAATAAACAAACCACATATTCTCTCTCTGCTTAATGCTTTGTACCATAAGTAGTGTTGTCGGCGATTAAAATGGAACTTTTCTCACATACTTTTAGTTTGTTTTGTACAGATTAACCTTATTCTGAAAATTTATAAGAGTTATGAAAAATCTCCAGATGTTTAAGGAAGTGAAACTTATGCTATGCATATTTCAGGTACGCACATTACAACGAAATTATAATTAAAAAATTATTTGGTCAGAAACTAGCTAAATTATCTTTTCAAACGCGTGTAACAAGTAAAGTAGTTGAAAGATATAAAATACTTTAGTTAGACCTAATATCACGCTTGGGCAGGTATATTTTGTCATTTGCACTTTTGGAATTTTTTAAGACATCGATTTTAATGCAGTGTTCAGATATACGCTTATAATGTATAGTATAAAGACTACATACATACATATCAAGTTACAATAAATACAAAAATATGAAATGTGTTCATGGCATTGTTTATATTATCAACATTGGTGAAAACGAAGCCATTCAAACTAGACGTAACTAATGTAACCAGAGGGCCTCACTAAACAAGCACTTCAATTGAATATAAAGCTCACTGGTCATTTGTTACACTTCAGAACTCTATCCAATCGTTTTTCCCTCGATTTCTCACGAGTGACCACAGTTTTTTTATGGTAGGTACATTTATTCCATTTCGATTGCCACTGTTGTTAATTCAATAATAGGTGTCTTTGAGCAGCTGGTCAATAAAATAATCAGTTAGCGATACTCCTCTTAGACAACACTCAATTTCACATCCCTTCGAAAGTGGGAGAAGGCCTTGCTCTTACCCGTTTTCATGCAGACCCAATCTCTTAATCTACAAGACTCAAAAAAACACTTGTCATATCACATTTTTAGTCTATTATTTATGCAAAGAAACGCAAGTTTGTGTGTTAAGCTATACTCAGTCAGAACTGTTTTGATCAGAACCTTCTTCTATTGGACTTATATTGTTTTAATACTTACAGTTTTACTTTTTAACGGTTTTTAACTGATTTTTCTAGTTAAATAGCACGAGTTTCACCTGAATTTCGAAATAATTTGTTTTACTGAATTTAAGAAAATTATGATACCTTGGACGTATTTAAATTCTTACCGTTGAAATAGGAACATCCTTTAATCCGAAATTTTCAATAATAAATTGTGTTACTTATTTCGATCGCTGTCTTCTTTTTCTTTATGAAATTAAGGTTCCTTGCAAATATCTTTGTTTCGACAGCGCTGAGATTTTGAGTGTCTGTTTTGTAGTTACGTTTTGTAACATTACTTTCAGTCTTGGCACCTGGCCTCTAGAGAGGTATTTCTCACATGGGCTCTATATGGCGGTGTGGTTCTACAGCTTTGTAGTCACAACAAAATTACAACAAACATCACAAGGTAAGCGTTAAACAGATATTTTCTTCTTACTTAGTTTAACTTAAGGCAAGTTTGTTTTTTCTCTAAAAAAGATCAGTTTCTGGAATTACTTTCTTCGTCAACCAAAAATTTATCCATGGTGATAGTGTTTGTGTATATGTTTATTTGTAACGTTGTGTTTAATAATATACTTAGCTAAGTTAATTACACCTTTCTTTGGAGTACAAAACCACTAAGAAAACTAATTCAGGTTTAAGTAACTACTCGAATGATAACAGCCACATTTGTCTTACATTTGGAATTCAAATCTAAAGCATATTCACTGAGAAAGAAAATAGTTAATTAATTTTTAACCTCGTGATAAGACAGGGGAAGGAATATGTAAATTAAGTACAGCAATCATTATGCAGCGTGTAAATATTCGTTGAACATTGAATATGTACACAGTAGTTGTAAGTTATACATATGTATGTATGTATTTATGTTTACTTCGTTTTGAGCTCCTCCTACACCTTTTGATAAGTCGACTTGAAATTTTGTATGTAGGCTCTCGACTCTCAAAGTGTGTTAGTGGAGAAAATGTTTTCAAAAAAGCCTTGAGGGGACACCAAAAACTATGGATCAGTTTTATTTGGGGGAGGAAGAGGACTCTCAGACTTGACTGAACCAAATCACTTTAAAATTGATATTAATATTTAAAAAAAAACATTGCAAACAATAATCTTAAGTTACTTTTAATTTTTTGTAAAGTTGAGCGTCCATATAGAGGTCAAAGGAGTTTAATTATAATATAATTGACATGAACGTGTGAGGGATCGTTCCAAATAAGCATCTGTGTTTAATGTCCACTAATAGAGAATCAAGAAGGTTATGGAGCTTTCAGGATTGGCTCACGGATTTACTTTTAAATTAACAAAAACTTCTACTATGAAATATTTTCAGAATTTCTCTTTATGGTTTCTTGTAGTGCGCTAGCGAAGTTCTGATGAACTCATAAGTTTTGTTTTGTACTTGTCTTTAAACATTTATGCTTAAGTTTATCAGTAGCGATTATGAAAGCCTTTATTAATGGAATCTTGTGTGTTTGATAGTACATAGATAAATAGATGGATATTTAAATTATTTTCAGGATCGTACTGGTTGTGGGGATAGCAGGAACGTTAACGCTTATTACGTCGTCATTTGTTTTCGTTTGTGCAATCAAAGCTATATCTGCTCGAAATATGACGTATGTATCGTCTTCTTATGGTAAGTATAAAATGTTTTTAAGGTCATAATACGAAGTATAATTCTCACAAACAATCATTATGAACAATTACAAAATAAAATCTGCATTTAAGAAATAATTTTTCTACCCGGTACAAGTGGTGTAGTAGAGAAAGTAATTACTAACGTGTTATATTTTATAACATTATAATATCGGAATTCCTTTTCATTCTGTTCCAGTTAGGAATAAAGGTATTGGTAATGTAGTTTACCTAATGTGATCTGGTTGACTTACAATGATTATGATGTAATCAAAAAATCACTAATGCGAATTTTGGATGGAAACCCTTAATGAAATAGTTAAGAAAGCTACTTTTTATACGTTATGACATTTAGCTTAGATTTTCAACATGCTTAACCTAGTCTGATGTCAATATTCTTAACCTATTATAGTTAACCTAGTCTGTAACTCAGTATCTGCACCTCAGTATGTTTAACCTAGCCTATATTTCAATATGATTAACTAAAACTGTGCCTCAATCTGCTTAACCTCGTCTGCACCTCAGTATATTTAACCTAGTTTGTACCTCAGTATGTTTAACGTAGTTTGCACATCATTATGTTTAACCTAATCAGTACCTTAAAATGCTTAATTCTAGCTGTACCTAAATATGCTCAATTATAACTGTACCTCAATATTATTAACCCAGTTTATAAGCAAATAATAGTTTTTTCACTTTTACCTTTAATCCCCCCAGTGGCTCAGCGGTAATTCTGAAGGCTTATAATGCTAAAATCAGGTTTCGATACCGTGGTAGATACAGCACAGATAGCCCATTGTGTAGCTTAAGCTTAACAAAAAACAAACAGACAAACAAACGTTTATCTTTTAACATATTTAGTTCTTCTTTCAGAGATAGAAGAAACAATAAAGTGTCTTGAACCTTCAATTGTGTTCCCGAAAAGTATGGCGAATGTAACTCCAATAAATTTGGTGATTGGTGACATGTTTCCGTCGTCAAATGATCAGTCGGTTGTCAGTGGTTACCAAGTTCTTCGGATTGCTACTGAAGTATTACCAGCAGCTTTGAAGGTTCAGGGTGTTCGTGCCATTTCTTCTGTCTGGTCTATTTGCTTCTTTTTCATGATGATTTTATTCGGTTTTGCTCAACTTGTAAGTTGTTTTGATAACTTTTATGTACTTATATTTCCCTTTTGTTGAGTTTTCTAGTTAATATTGAATGCTTTTAAATTTTAGAGAACTTTTTGGAAGCTATTTAATAAGTTATCAAATATAGGCTTCACAATCAACAAACATAAAAATTAGTGCATCTGTGTTACCAGAATTCGTCACGATAGTCGAGATTTTCAGTAAAGAACTTAGAAAAATTATTCCACTCCTATTTTCAAAGTGTGTCTGTCAATGATCCTTTCCTTTCAGGTCCCCCTTTGGTTTCTTGTGGTAGAGTCAATCATAAGCATTAAACCAACGATTTTGCGTAGATGGCAGACAATTGTTACCTTAATAACTTGTGCAGCTGGTTTTTTATTGGGTTTGCCATTAACCAGTACGGTACGTAATCAGTTTTGTTGTTTATGCGAACTAGCAAAAGTTCTATGAAATATATTATCAATACAACATTAGCATATACAATTCACAATAGAGAGTTTTTATATTATGAAAAAAAAAACATTAATACATATTGTTAAACACTGCAAACCAACTTCCAATAACATATATATATATACAAATATATGTCTTTATGAGAATTCGAAAACTGCAACTTTGACTAATTTCAAATGTAACAACCTGTAAATAGTTGAGAATCATATATTTTTTGTTTCCAGTTCACATGAGCACAATACCTGAGACAGGATAGTTATTTACCTTTTCTTTTACCTACAGGGTGCTCTTAGTCTCATAAAATGTACTGATTCATAATTATTTATTATTTTGAAATCACATCTTGGAAATAAATATCAATAATTCGAGTTATAGTAACGACTAATAACGTTTCACTCAATTCAACTAAATTTTATTAATAATGTGGTTACTTTGCCAGCTTCAGGTATTTAATATTTAAAATCATGTGTAGATATTGGCCGTTGCAAATAGGAGGAATTGCAATCACTTCGCTTACAGAATAATGTTGTGAAGGGAAACAGCCTTAACATTAGCCTCTATTGACAGAAAACAAAATCTAGTTATTAATGACAATGTTTTTTTTCCAAATCTGTATTTTATTTTTGTTAAATGAGAGCATAAACTTGTAAATAATAATTTAATATATCTTTACAATTAAAACAGAAGAATTTATTATTTTCTATAGTTTATCTTAAAAAACAACAACAACATATTATCAGTAACTTTTATAGGATAACCAGAAACTAAGAACGGAGAAGGAATATTTTTTAATGAATACTTATTGATAGGAAATGGACTTAGGAGTGAAATGATTTCAAACTGAATAACAGGAATTATAAGACTGTGATATCATGAAATAATGCGAACATCCTCAATTCTGGACATATCAGTTTATATGGATTCGGTTTTTTCTTGAACATAATTTTACTAATCATTGTTTTTGACAACGTTATATTTTCAAAACTAAAATAAAAATGCATTTCTTGACTAATTCCATCTGCCAGTTATGATTTTAAATTATGTTGAATACGAACCTCTCAAGATATCAGCTAGATCCCCATATGAGTTTATCTATTAAGAAAGAACATGTGAAGTGATTATGAAAGCTTTTTTTTTGTAAAAGTGACGTTATTATATCATATAACATAAAGACTATTAAAAAT
>NW_013666869.1:150338-151429 GCF_000517525.1 Limulus polyphemus | reverse complement strand
TTTGTGGATTTCTGCGTTGGGTCACTTTGGTGGATATCTATCGTATACTTAATTATGCTGATAGTAATATTGTTTGTTAGAGGTGAGTAGAAATAAATTTTATAATACCAGTTTTTTTTAATTAGTACATACAAAGCTATGCAAGTAATCGTTATTTATATATTTTGATTTTAATCATATTCAAAGTATTTTTATTGGTTTGATTTTTCTCTTGTAAGGCAAGATTTTCCCTTAGTGAAACCATGTTTACTATCCAATCAAATTCTAAGCTTTGTTAAATGACTTTGCAAAGCATCTTTTAACAGACTTCCATCAGTTGTGGGAAAAAATTTGGGAAATGTAAGACTAATGAGTCTATAATTACTGGGACAATTTTTATCACATCCCTTGAAAAGAGGAGTTACATTAGCTAACTTCCAATCCTATTCAAGGACTGACAAAAAATAGTAGAAAGTGGCTCACATATCCAGTTTTTAACTTCCTTCAAAACCCTTGGGAAAAATAGTATCTGTCCCAGGAGCCTTATCGTTTTTTAAACTTCCCATTTTTTCTTAATCAGCACAGAATTAATGCAATTATCTTGTTTGATCTCGTTTCCATTTATCAATTGTTCAAGATGTGGAATACTGCTTAAATCTTCGTTAGTAAAAAACCGAAGAAAAAGCAAAATTTAATAACCCAGCCATCTCATAATCATCAGAACATAGCCTTTCTTTATCAGCCCTCAAGGGTACTACCCCCCATCTTAACATTTTGTTTACCCTTAATGTATTTAAAGAAACCCTTACTGTTAATTTTTACATTTTCAGCCAATCCTTTTTGATGTCCTAATTTCCTGTTTCACCAACTTTCTTGGTCTTCTGTAATCTTCTAAGTCTCCCGTCTGACCAGTCAATTTAAATTTCTTAAATTTATTATGCTTTTCTTTAATATTATTTCTTAAGCTCTTTGTGAGCCAGCCTGGTTTTTACTTACAGCTATCCCTTTTTTTTATAAGGAGTATATTTACCTTGATATTTAAAAATTTATCTTTAAAAATATTCTACATCTGATCAGTGTCTCTAAATAACTCAGCTGCCCAATTCACAACA
>NW_013666869.1:144632-149878 GCF_000517525.1 Limulus polyphemus | reverse complement strand
CATTAACAGCTGAAATCTTAATCTCATTGTAAAGTTTCTCACTAATTTCATCAGTATCATGTGGTGGTCTGTAACAATTTTCTAGTAAAAGCCTTTTCCCTATATATCCACTAATAGAAACCCAAATGGATCTTCAATCTTCTTGCCATTATCTTTGATATCCTCAAGTTCAGTAGGATGTAACTCCCATTTTACATATAAAGTAACTCCTCCCCCACTCCTTAATGATCTATCCATATTAAATAGAGATATTATAATGGATATTCTCATTGATGCTAGTAGAACGTCAATTTTCATAATATATCTTTATGAATTTGGTTAGTTTTGATTATAATATCTTATTAAATCAAATCATTAAATCAATGATACAGTTTAAAATAAGCTGTAGAATATATCCAAAGTGATTTACTCCCTAATGACAAACGTACTTTTATTATTTGAATCATATTTGCCGGATAAAGCTGTAGATTTAACGTTTTTTGTAACATATTCAATATGACATATTTTACTTTGCTATGAGTTATTTGAAATACCCACTTCAATCAAGCTTGTTTCTCAATTACCAAAGAAGATAAGAATTCTTATAAACAGTTCCTGTTTGTGACCTTCAATAAATCATGTCATTCTGATACTATGCTTGAAATGTGCTCGTCATTGTAGTTCTTTGTTTGAAGTGTTCTCGTCATTGGTGCTTTGCTGGAACTGTGGTCTTCATTGTTGTTATGATTGAAGTGTGCTAATCAATAGTGCTATGATTGAATATGATTATCAAGGGTGCTATGCTTGAAGTGTGCTCATAATAGTGCTATTATTGAAGTGTGATCATCAATGGTCCTATGATTGAAGCATGCTCGTCAATGGTGATATGCTTGAAGTGTGCTCATCAGTGGTGCTATACCTGAGATGTGATTACCAAAGAGTCTCTATATGAATTAATAATCGTAATATCCATGTGCAGTAAAGTATGCCTACTAATGGGGTTTTGTTGGTGACATGCCTTAAAGGGATGCCATGCAGTGAAGTATACCTTTTACTGTTTTTGTTTTGTTTTTTTCTGAAAAATTCCTCACAGTCTTTAATAGTAATTTCCAATCACAGCAAGTTATGTACTTAGAGCAAAATTAAAATTTAACTGACAATAAGCATAGCTAATTAGATATATTTTTCTTACTTTCCTACTAAAAATATTTTCGGCCGTAATCCCGATAATATTTTGCGTCGTTCGGCTAACTTAGGGGATTTAGGTTAGTTCTAAATACATATATTAAACTAGCAATGAAAAAAAAATCTATAGAATAAAACTATAATAATAAAAACTAAATTAAACAATTAATGAAGGTAACAACAAATAAATAATTTAGTATACCTTTCTTAGTGAGTAGAGAAACGCTAGTCATTGACTTGAACTACTGTTGTATAATTAATTTCTTTTAAAAAGTAACATCATTTAACATCCCTGGAGTTTCTATTTGTCTACTTTATCCATAGCACATCTTTTGATTAATGAAATCTCGTTAAGCCACTCTGTAGTGTAACTTTAGAGGAGAGTGGCATTTGTACCAAATTTATGACGTTACGTGTTACTGTTTAAACTATCTCGAGTTAGCAGTTATTTACCTATAGTACAACCAAAAACTAATGTTTATAAAGATAATAAATAATAAATCAAAATAATATCTGAATCGTTCATGGAATGTAACAATGTTAAACGTAATACAATGAAAAAAAATGCTAATCATACTCTGCCTCTAACTTGATGTTATACGTTATTTCAATCGATGTTTTAAAACTGAGGTATTGAATGACTATGGCCTATGTTCGCGCAGAAATTAAAGTCTCACTTTGCTTCTAAGTAAAGTAAAACTTGTAGAATAGAATAATACACTTTAGAGCCAGTCTTGCCTTCGAATAAGGCAGAGTAAATATATCTACATTGGGGTGGCAGCAGCGTTGCATTTCTAGCGCCAAATAATACGACATTGCTACTCTTCTAATCCACTGAGACTGTGCGAACGAATTGCGTCACTTTCAGTTGAAGTAATTGTTCTGTTATATTACTTAAGAGAAGAAATTAACTCGTAAATTTTGTTTATAGGAAGTTATGCATCTATGTATAAGTAACAGGAATTATTATTATTATTATGTTTATGCTAATAATATGTGTTTATCACATTTGTGTGATGTCACAATGATTACATTCTTTACTTTAATAATATTTTATGTACACAGACCTTAGGTTTAAAAACATTCATTTTTTTCTACATCGCACAAATAATGTAATAGCTTCTCTGTTGTTTTTTTCAGGTCATTTCTTTGGAACTGATAAACTAATTACCATGGTTACAAAGAAACAGTCCAAATACACATGGTTACTCCCAGTTCTGAGGTTGCAGTGGAATGTTATTTTACCTGTCACTTACTTGGTATGTTAATATAGATAGTTTCAAACATATATGCATATAGTATTCCTTTAAATATCAATGGGTTTGTGAAAATTGTCTGAATATCGTTTCTCTATTATGTCGACATGTTCCTCAGAAATCACTGCAGCGTTCTGATGACTATAAACGTTTTCGAAGAACACCAGTGTATCATTTCGTTGTAGCAATATAACACTTCAATCAATATCTAAGTATCATATCATGTTACCGTTATATTAAACCATTTTTCATTATATCATTAAGATCTTAACAGCACATAGATTTTAATTTTTCGGAATTTTTTTCTTTTAGATTGCGATAAAACAAGAAATGAGAAAACAAACTCCAAATGTTATAAAAACAAGCACAAAATTGGCTAAGAAAATGTTTTTAACTCTTCGTAAAACATATTTTGATTACATAGTTTATCATGACTATAAGAAAGTATGAAAAACGATTAAATGATAGAAACGCATCAAATAATAAGTATATTAGCTAGCAGTGGTTGGTGAAGACTTTACTAAATGTGTTAAATAGGGTTAAAACACCAAGATTATTTTTAGAAATACTGTTTCAAGAAAGTAACGTATATTATAAGCGGAACGCTAAATTCAATCATTTATTACTTTTGTATGATTAGACTGGACAGTTCAAACATGGGTGGGTAGTGCATAATATATAGCTTACTTAATTTATAACAAATAATGTCTAACAATATGATGTGTTTAAAGAAAGACTTAGCCTGATTGGATGAAAGATACTGATATCACTTTAAGAATAACATGTGTAATATCATTGTCTGTGAATCTGTAGTTTATACCCATGAATATCCTAACATCCTAAAATTATGACAAGAGTTTTCATTCAGCACTGCTCTGAATGTCTCATAAATGACTTAGATGAGGATAGTGATAAGGAATGAACTATCAAATCTTGTTTAGACATTGCAATACTGACGTGTTGTACGGGCTTTTCCACAGACCAATAGATCAATTATTAGATCTGGCCTATAAGATTCATCACAATAGTCACTTAGCTTATACTGTGTCTACTAATGATGTTCTAAACCATGTTTCACTCTATTTGTACATTTTGGGACTTGAAAACCATTGGAAAGACTTAATTAGTAATAGCGTATGTGTATTCCTATATAGTAATAAAATAATAGACATGCAATAAAATGAATGCTTTAAACGTGTATTTCGTCACATTATATCAAACCTACTGAGACTTTCTTTCCCGAAGACAAGGGAAAATGAGTAAATACAAGGTGTATACGAAATGCCATAAAGACTATTTCAATGGTAACAATATTATCTGTCCAATTGTACTTTTCAAGGTTCTGTCGATTTCCTTCTGGAGAGTCGGAAATGCAGCATCCACGTGGACTGATTTCGCAGACAATTATGGCTACTGGGCACCGTGGTTAAGGAAGTTATCTCTGCTGATACAAGTAATACCCCTGTTGATCATAGCTGGAACTACCATGATTCAGGGGGTTCATTATCTGAGGACTTCCTCATCACAATCATTTCATGAGGTAGGTCTTACTGATTGTTTCTCATAAATTCTAAATAACCTCAAACAACTTGTATGTTCACTATAAATACTGTATATATATATATATATATGTGTTATTCTGTATATGTACTGTACAAAATCACACTAGTATCAAATTTCCGTAACAAACCGGTTTTAAGAGTTCAGTATAAATACTATATAAAAACAGCCTTGTTGAGCATTCATGATAAATAGTTATTTACTTAAAGCTATACCTAGAAATGTCGAGAATTTAAATATTATGAACCCAAGAGTTAATGATCTAAATCAGCACATCGTTCTGAAAGTTTACTTGAAGATATATATATATAAACTATCATTCTAAAAGCTTGTTAAAATTTCTTCAACATCACAGCTATTCTAAGTGTTTCATTCGGATTCAACAAAAAGACAATCATTATGGAAGCTTCACTAGAATCTCATGCCATGAATGATAAACATTAAATTCAAGTTTTTTTTTTTATTCCAGAGTATTTTTTATATTTCTATATTTTGATTGAAACACTTTGATAAAAGTTTTACACTTACTATTCATGCATATTCATTATCCAGGTGTCGGTGGTGAAAATTACAGCACATCTCTTGTCTTATATCTTCAAAAGCATTACTAGCGATTATTATTTAGCACTAAGTTTTCATTTCTTAGTAGACTGAGTCTATACTCAGTTCTAAGCTATTATTTACACTATGCAGAACATATTGTACTAAATTATGTTTCACTTGACGTTCTCTGACGTTAACTATTTAGGTGTCAGAGTTGCTTAAAGAATTTGGCAGGTTTGAAATTTATATTCGGAAAATCGGTGACCCAACGAGAATACACAAACCGATAGACCACAAATGAGCGTTGTAATTTATAAATTCGATCTTTCACTTTGAAAAAAATAATTCAATACAGGTTTAGAAAACAAATAAACAGATAGGTGTGGATAATCCATCCACCGGTATCTACATAATGAACGTGAGAGAGCAGCAAGTGTAACATAATTTAGTATATTGTGTTCTACAAAAAATGAAGAATAATTTAGAACTGTGTATAGACTCTCTCTACTAAGACGTGAAAGCTTAAACTTAATGTTAAGTGAGCATCGATGACAATGCGTTTGAAGATATAAGACAAGATTTGTGTTGTAATTTCCCTCACCGACACTTGGATGCGTTTGAAGATATAAGACAAGATTTGTGTTGTAATTTCCCTCACCGACACTTGGATGCGTTTGAAGATATAAGACAAGATTTGTGCTGTAATTTCCCTCACCGACACTT
>NW_013666869.1:137687-144090 GCF_000517525.1 Limulus polyphemus | reverse complement strand
GACACTTGGATGCGTTTAAAGATATAAGACAAGATTTGTGCTGTAATTTCCCTCACCGACACTTGGATGCGTTTGACGATATAAGACAAGATTTGTGCTGTAATTTCCCTCACCGACACTTGGATGCGTTTGAAGATATAAGACAAGATTTGTGCTGTAATTTCCCTCACCGACATTTGGATGCGTTTGACGATATAAGACAAGATTTGTGCTGTAATTTCCCTCACCGACACTTGGATGCGTTTGAAGATATAAGACAAGATTTGTACTGTAATTTCCCTCACCGACACTTGGATGCGTTTGAAGGTATAAGACAAGATTTGTGCTGTAATTTCCCTCACCGACACTTGGATAATGAATAAGAAAGAACAATAAGTATAAACGTTTATGGCAAAGTGTTTCAAAAAAATCTCTAGAATGAAAAGAAACAAGTTAATTCTTAATTTTCACTAACAACTATTCTCTACACACATACAAATATTTTGAATGCTAATTAACAACTCTTCAACAACAATTATTCTTAGAGTTTAGTCAAAACTGAACATAATAACAATCATTCTGAACGCTGACTAGTAGCTCAAACATCAATTTTAAACATTCATTATGAATTCTACATGAATAAATGCTATTATTTATCTTTTGGTTTTCTTCTCGCATGTTATTCCATAATGTAATTCCACATAGAAGTAGAGAACTATTTGTATTATATAAACCGAAATCTTAATTTTAGTACAGTACTTTCAATACTATAAGATATAATGTCTGGAGAGAAGTTTATAGATGTGTCAGTTAGGGATTATCAACAATGGGTATTAGACAAGTTCTTGTTTACTGATAATAAAAGAAATCATCAACTGGAAGAATACTTTCTGTGAGACACAATAATCACAATCATATAGATTTTCTTTCTCGTATTCTTTTACAGATAGCCCAATCGTGGTGTTGTCCTGTATTTACCTTAGTAAACATCACTTCAGATGATTTTATTAACGATACCTTAACATCAGGAATGAACAACTCAGCCTACGAGGAAGATCCTCCACCAAAATATACACCACCTCCATCCTATTCTACTGCCACTGCCCGGATGATGGCAAGATTTTTAAATCAAAATGATTCGTCATTACCAACTACCCCAGTACAACCTCTTTCTTCAACAGAAAATAATAATTTGTATTCTGAGATAGGACTTGTGTCATTTAATCCTTGCCTGGAAAAAGATAACATTAGAAAAGTATCTCCTTTTTATTCTTCTGCAAACGCCCGGTTGGTGGGGAATATTTTAAATCAAGCTCATTCATCATTTGTTTCTTGTGAAGCGCAATCTGCTAATCACGCCAACTTGAAAGCATCTACTTCCTATCCTTCTGGAACTGTGAAGAAGCTAGTAAAGTTTTTAAATCGGAGTCAATCATCAACAGCTGACACAATTCCTGTAGAAGAAAGAGCGCCATCTATGTCTTCCACCCAAGAATTTACTACTTATAAGCTTCAACCAAAAAAACACTTCAATTCAAAAGTGTCTTCCTATTCTTCTGCAACTGCTAGAAAAATTGTGAAGATTTTAAATCGAAGTCATTCATCATCAGCAGCTACCACAGAACAACCTCTTTTTTCCCCAGAAATTTTTTCTTTTACAGAACCTTATCATGAAAATAATACAGACTCCAAAGCGTCTACCTACTCTTCTGTAACAGGTCTAATGATGGAGATATCGCTAAATCGAAACTATTCATCCCTAGCGACGACAACAGAACAACCCATGTTTTCGACAGAAGATAATTTTGATTCTATAGTAGATTTTGTATCTTCTGAACCTCAACCTAAAAACCAAGTCGACTACAAAGTGTCCACTTCCTATTCTCCTACAACTGTTCGGATGAGGGAAGAATTCTTAAATCGAAGTCATTCATCACTAGCGGTTCCTACAGAACAATACGCTACTTCAGCAGAAACTCCTTCTTTTACAAAACCTCATCCTTCAAATCAAACTTCCTCCAAAGCGTCTACCTATTCTTCTGCAACTGGTCGGATGGTGGGGAAATTTCTAAATCGAAGTCAGTCATTATTAGAGACTATCAAAGAACAATCCATTTTTTCGTCAGAAAGTACTTCTTTTACAGAGCCTTGTCCTGAAAGTCACACCTCTTCCAAAACGTCTACCTATTCTTCTGCACCTGGTCGGATGATGGGAATATCTCTAAACCGAAGCCATTCGTCCCTAGCGACGACCACAGAACAACCCATGTTTTCGTCAGAAGACGATTTTTATTCTACAGCAGACCTTGTTTCTTTTGAAACTCAACCAGAAAACCAAACCGACTTCGAAGTGTCCAACTCATAATCTCCTGAAACTGGTCTGATAAGGAAGATAGTCTTAAATTGAAGTCATTCCTCATTAGTAGTTACTACAGAATAATACGCTACTTCAGGAGAAATTCCTTCTTTTTCAAACACAGTAAAACTTGTTTCTTTTGAGCTTCAACTTTAAATCGAAATTGATTAATTGTTCGTTTCCTATTTTCCTGCATCTGGTGGGATAAGGACAAGATTCTTAAATCGAAGCCACTCATCACCAGCAGTTGCTACAGAGCAATCCTTTTCTTTAGCAGAAATTCCTTTTTTCAAACACAGTAGAACTTGTTACATTGGAACTTCAACCTGAAAACCAAATCTACTCCCACTTTCATGAAAATGGACAGAATTTGATGAAGTTTTCAAACCAAAGTCTTTCGTCAATCACAAAAACAGATCATTTATCTTACCCCTTTTTTTCTCCACAGAAGATCAAATTTCCTTTAAACTTTAAACTGAAGACAATGACTACTTAAAAGTAGAACCTATTTGTTACGAAGCTCAGCCAAAAAAAAAACGGATGAATTCAACATTAGATAAATATCTATCTATCTACAAGGAAATGTTTTACAGAGCTTGGAAGAAGTGATGCGATAACAACCCTTGACATTTCGTGAAAGAGCATATTTAGTCTCAATTAATCAAATATTAAGGGAACTGAATTTAGATGAATTATTAACAATATGCCTGTGTTGTGAGAAATATTGTATGCATGATATTTTGTAATAATAGAAATTATAATTTTAGTAAGATAGCCTGGCACGCTCGTGTATATTTTAAAATTGCAGTAGTTGAGTACATTATACTAAAACGATTTTGGAGACTTACCAACTCGTTACAATTCATGTCGCCACGTCCGGTCGTGCTCTGTCTGACGGCCGTACATCTTGACAATATCCCTGCTGTGTAATCTCATTAAAAAGGGCACTGTCGTAAAGTTGTTACGTCAAAAACACTCAAGTAGTCGCTGTTGCTTTCCATAATCCATTTTGTGTAGGAGGACGAATGCATCCCAATGCGAGTTTAAGCAATCTAATCGAAAAAAATCTGTAGAAGACTTGACTGGTATGCCTTCGTATGGTATAGCATGAATACCCGTTTCATTCTTGAACTTCTCGAATGTCGTAGAAACAACTTGTATACAGTTGTATACATGTATACAGATGAAGGTCCTTCTGGATTATGTTTACTGTTGCCTGGAACACGTGGACGGTTTTAACCATTGTCCTTTGTTATGAGGATTTCTAAATGTTATATAAGATGTTGCATTTGCTTATCATGTCTGGGATACGAATTATTGCATGTCTCATTCTGGATGGTGTTGGTGGTATAAGTTGATTCATATTTCTTTATTTTCCAATGTCAGCAAGTATAATGGATATTCTCGTCTTGGAAATTTTAAATCTTAATATGTGAACTCATCTTAATGATCTGAAGATAAGAATATTTTGCGACAGAAAGTGATAATACATACTATTCCAAAAAGCGATCAGTTTTCAGTAGCATCACATTATCTACGACACGCCAAACAGTGTAATGATGCAGTTTAGATATTATGCTGTTCTACCATGACTTTATGTCAGCTGTGTTGGGTCACGTGAAATGCTGAATTGGATATTTAAAATCATTTGAATATAACGTACTCATCCCCCCCCCTACTATATATATATGACATCAATCTCGATCCGGGGTTGTTGACCTTCGAGCGCCTTTAAAAAAATTCCAAATAACTTCTAATTAAGCTTGTAAAGTTTTATTATTATTCACACTTTTTATTCATGCTTCTATTTCTCTACATTATTATTTCAGATATCAATTTACATTATTATTTTCTCTAGCTCTCATCTTCCTATGTATTTTATTTTTCTCTATCAGTCAAAAGTTGCATACATAATTAAAATTAATAATATATTTTTTTCTCTCTACAAACGAATTCTCCCTTCCGGGAGACTAACTGGGACTTCCGGTTTACATGACGTCACACGTCCTACTATATATTCCATTGCGCAGGCTAAAGGTCACCCTTTGTTCTCCTGAAGAAGAATAGTGAACTATTCGAAGGCGCTCGAGTTTTTGGCCTTATTTTAAGTTTATTACACTTTGTGCTAACTCTATTATCAAGATACATATACATATATTTCAGTTGAGAAGTTAGTGCTAACAAATTCACCAAATTTTTACTCAACCAATATCGTGAAGAAACGCATTTCATTTGTTGCTTATCTTTGAAAGATAAGAAAAGATTTGCTTGTATCCAAGTGATTCTTTGTCTGCTTTAAATAGCATTATACATTTGGGTGAAAATACATTTGCAGCTCTCTAGAAATTGAGAAGGTCGCTTATAATAGAATTAATATTCAACATGCATATTTTTTTCTGTCCGTATATGTGTTCTCATGACTTCTGAAATTTATCGTCGTTGACTTCGGTATAATAAAGGAAACTAATTTTGAAAACAGATTATCTGCTAACATATATATAAGCAGAACATACAAAGTTATTGGTTAAAAGTTTTATTCTGAATAGATTTTTTTTTGCTACTAGACACTATACAACCTAATAGACCTATTTAATAATTGTATTTAATCTTGTTTTTGTAGATAAATTGCAAAAACTTTAGCTGTGTAATTAATTTTAAAATTACTTAAAATATAATAATAAAAGTAATGTAGAGGGTATGATACTAATAAAAAATATTGCATAATGATAAAAATGTATACTACATTGGCATAATAAAAACAACTTTATAACAACAAATATAAAGTCCAGTGTAATACACTAGGCGGTTTGTTAGTTAAACTATCCGTCTTATTCAGTTCCGGCTTATCTGTTTATTATCAGAGAATCTTTAATTCTCATTTATTTTTCTTTACTAGCTTTTCCAACGATGTTGAATTGTTTTTTAGTCGCCATTTGATCACAAACTGTAACTGCATGTTGTATAACAATGAACAATCCTTTGTTTCTAACATTCTCAAGTTCTTTTATACACTCATAGAGATACCGAACCGTCTAGCCGAGATAACGGTTTCCATATATAAAGCACTGCCATTAATAGATTACAGTAACCGAACCGTTTAGCCGAGGTAAGGGTTTCTACATATAGAGCACTGTTATGGAAACCGTTAACTCGGCTAGACGGTTCGGTTAGTGTAATCTATTAATGCATAGAGCACTGCCATTAATAGATTACACTAACCGAACCGTTTAGCCGAGGTAACGGTTTCCATACATAGAGCACTGCCATTAATAGATTACACTAACCGAACCGTCTAGCCGAGGTAACGGTTTCCATATTTAGTCTGTCTTTTCAAATATATAAACCACCCAGTGGTACTGTGGTATGTCTGCGCACTCGTACTATTATAAACCGGGTTTCGATACTCGTGGTGAAAAGAGCAGCGATAGCCTTTTGTGCTTAACATCAACATTTCAAACACTTCGTAAAAATTAGATAAACCACAATTTTTACTAACAAAGTTAACATTGTTTATTTTTAAACGTTTCAGCAGTATATTTCGAAGTAACTTTTACCTAGCTTTTAGTAATTGTCAAAACAAGGTTTTTTTTAAATTCAACTACTTGATTTGTAATGTTAGACTGTTTACACACAAGAACTACCAATAAGGATGATTCGATTCAGAAAGGACCCACAAACACACATTTCTTATTAAGACGCTTTCTATCAAATTATTCCCTGTTAAGGTAGCTTCAGAAGAAGAAGGAAAAAGCTGAATGCAATTTAACATTTTTTCTTGTCTTATGCATAGTTGGAATATTTTCAAAAATAACTTCATTAGAAAATAAACAAAAAATTGTGTAAAGTGAATGGAAAGTAACAAATACCTAAAGAGTTTGCTTATCATTATTTCTTGATGACGAAATTCATTCCAAAAAAATATTATATTACAGGAGTAACTGTGTTGTTAATTTTCTGTAAAGATATCTTTTAGAAATATCTGTGTTCTTATTTTCTTGTATAAATATATTTCAGGTGTAAATGTGTTTTTACTTTGCCATATTTTTCTTTTTGGACTTACTATGTTAT
>NW_013666869.1:107236-136784 GCF_000517525.1 Limulus polyphemus | reverse complement strand
CCCATTGTGTAACTTTGTGCTTAATTACAAACAAACAAACATGTAAAGTTATTTTTCAGGAGTTACTTTTTTGTCACTTTCCTTTATAATTGCTTTTCATGAGTCACTGCCTTATTACTTTCTTTTATAATTATCATTTATCATTAACCGTTTTTATAATTTTCAGAATTAATTGTATTGTAATTGTCAAATACGGTTATGTTTCTGGAGTGCTTGTGTTGTTGCTTTCCTGTATAGTTGTATTTCAGGAGTAAATGTGTTATTACTTTTCTAAATAGTTATCTTTGAACAACAGCAGTGTTGTTTCCTTCTTGAATGGTTATCTTTCTGGAGTCCCTGTGCTTGCTACTTTCTGTATATTTATTTTACAGACTTAGCTGTGTTTTAGCATTCCTGTATAGTTTTCTTTTAGAAGTCTTTGGGTTCTTAGTTTCCTGAATGGTTTTGTTTTATGAATCGCTGTCTTCTTACTTTCATGTATAGCTATTTTAAGGAATTAATTTGTTGTTCATTTCATGAATGTTTATATTTCAAGAGTCAGTTTGTTGTTACTTTCTTGAATAGTTACTTTTCACGAGTGAAAATGTTGTTATTTTACTGAATAGTTGTCTTTCAGGAGCTACTGAGTTGCTACTTTCCTGAAAAGATATATTTCAGAAGTCACTGGGTTGTATTTTTCCTGAATATTTATATTTGAGGAGTAATTGGATCATTTATGTCGTATATAGTTATGTTTCAGAAGCCATTTTGTTGTTACATTCCCCATTGATTATCTTTCAGGAGACAATGTTTTGTAACTTAACTGTGTAGCTATTTTTCAAGAGATATTTCGTTATTACTATTAAGAGTCACAGTGCTGTTACGTTATTAAACAGTTATAACTGTGTTATCACTTTCTTGTTTTCTTGTGTTTCAGGATTCTTTTTGTTGTTACTTTCCTGAATACCTGTACTTTAGGAGTCACTGTGCTGTTACTTTCCTGCATATTTATCTTTCATTATTAAATGATTTGTTACTTTCATGAATTATTATCTTTCAGGAGTAGCATCGCTGTTTTGTTTTGAGTAACTATCTTTCAGGAGTCAGTGAGTTCTTACTTTCCTGTAAAAGGCATCTTTCAGGAATGTCTTGGTTCTTATTTTCCTGTATAAATATATTTCAGGGGTAAATGTGTTGTTACTTTCTATTATAGTTATATTTTAGGACTAACAATGTTGTTAATTTATTGAATGGTTATATTTCAAGCTTAATAATGTTGTGAATTTCAACTGTAGTTATTTATTATATGTGCCTATGTTGTTAATTTCCAGAGCAGTTTTCTTTGAGGAGCTACTATTTACTAAATAGTTATCTCTCAAGACTCACTCTATGTACAGTTTTCCTCTCAAAATTTACTGTGTACCTAACTTTTTAAATAGTTGCCTTTTCTGAGTAACTGTGTTCTTACTTTACTATGTTATTAAGTTCCAGTATATATATATTTGAGGTTTAAACGTGTTGTACAATTTCTTCTAAAGTTGTCTTTTGATAGCTTTTTTGTTGTCACTTGCTCGAGAAGATACTATGTTATAGTCCTCCTAAATAATTATATTTCAGGAATTATAGTAATACTTTTTATTTTGTTCGTTATATTCATGGAGTTACTAAACTGTCTTTCAGGTGTATCTGTGATGTTACCTTCCTGTATAGCTTTCTTTCAGGAGTATCTAACTGTAGTTTCGTTTCCATCATAGTTTTATCCTAAATGTAACTGTGTTGCAACTTTTCAGTAGTTAATCTGTTTTTATTTTCCTATATAGGTGCCTGTCTGTGGTTACTGTGTTATTACGTTCTTGACTGATTGTAATCACTGTGTTGTTACTTTCCTATATAGTTATTTTTCAGGATTGACCGTGTTTCTACTTTTCTGAAAGGCACCCTTTCAGTAGTAACTGTGCTTTTACTTTCCTTTATAGTTGTCTTTTAAGAGTCACATATGTTTTGTATTCCTGAATAGATAACTTTCAGAACTCGAAGTAATATTAATGCCCTGAATAGTTGTCTTTTAAGAATCACTGCATTTTTACTTTTCTGAAAGGTTATCTTTCAGGTTTAACTGTATTGTTACTTTTCAATATAGCTTTCTTTTAGGAGTTTCTGTGGTATTACTTTTCAAGGATTTACCAAATTTCTACTTTCCTTAATAGTTATCTTTTAGGAGTCACTGTGTTGTAACTTTCCTGTAAAGTTATCTTTTAGCTGACATTATGTTGATATTTTCTTAAAGAGTTATCTTTGAGGAATCGTACTTTTGTCAATTATTGGCATAGGTAACTTTCATAACTAACAGTGCTGTTAATCTGTTAAATGTTTATCTTTCAAGAGTCAGTCTAACGCAACTTTCATGTATAGGTATGTTTCAGAAGTTACAAAGTTGTTGCTTTCTTGAATAGTTTTAGTTGAGGAAAATAGTATTCTTAGTTTCTTGTATATATATTTATTTCAAGCGTAGCTGTGTTCTAGCTTCTCTGTATAGTCATTTTTCAGGATTGAATCTGTTTCTACATTACTATATGTAATATACTTTAAGAGTAATTATGTTCTTACTTTCCCGTATTTCAGGTGTGATGTGTTTCTATATAGTTATTTTTCATCAGTAACTGTACTGTTACTGTCTTTTTAGTTGTTTTTCATGCGTAATTGTGTTGTTTTTCACCTATATAAGTAGGTTTCACAATAAATTTTGTTGTTACTTTCCTCTGAAGTTGTCTTTTAGGAGACGCTATAATTTTTCTTTCCTGTATAATTATATTTTAGGTGTAACTGTGCTGTAATTTTCTTGTGAGGTATCTTTGAGTTACTCTGTTTTCAAGTTGCTTTATAGATGCCTTTCAGGAACAACTATGTTGCTACTTTCCTGTATATTTATGACTTTTTGGATATTTTTTCGGAAGTCCATCTGTTGTAACTATCTTATATAGGCATGTTTCAAGAGTCACTCTGCTGCTACTTAAACAAATACTTATCGTTCAGAATATAGTTTATTCTTACTTTCCTGTGTGCTCAGCAGTAAGTCTGAAGGCTTACAATGCTACGAATGGGTTTCGATAGCCCATCATTGTATAGCTTAACAAAAACAATGAAACCAATAAACTTTCTCGTACAAATATATTTCAAATGTAATTTGTTGTTACCTACCTGTGTTGTTTAATTATCTGTTAGGAGTTACTGTACAACACAGTTACACTTGAAAGCCAATATAGCGGAAAGTAACAACACAGTTATAGTACAAGAAATTAATAACACTGACTCCTACTAAAGAAGGTAACAGCATTGTGATTCTTCATAGATAGCTGTTAAAGAAATTAACAAAGTAATATCACATGTAAGATAACTATCAAGGTAAATAAAAATACAGACTCCTAAAAGACGATTATACAGGAAAATTATATCCCCTAAGTCTGAAAGATAATCATTCAAGAAAGTAACAACACTGCATTTCCAAGATGTTAAACATTTGGGAAGGAAAACAAATTGACTAATAAAATGCAATTATATAGAAAAGCAACTACACGGTTACTGATGAAATATAATTATGTATGAAAGTAGCATCACAGTGAGGACTGAAAGTCAGCTATACAGGAAAATCATAACTTAATCAAACCTGAAAGATACCTAAACGAGATATCAACAACACAATGTTTCCCGAAGAAAAACTACAAAGGAAAGTAACAACACAGAATTTGAAGAAAACTAACTATAAAGGAAAATCATAACTTAATCAAACCTGAAAGATACCGAAACGAGATATCAACAACACAATGTTTCCTGAAGAAAAACTACAAAGGAAAGTAACAACACAGAATTTGACGAAAGCTAACTATAAAGGAAAATAATAACAATTTCTGGGGAAGTATAACTATAAAGGAAAGGAACAACACAGTTTGTGAAGAAAGATATCTATAAAGGAAAATAATAACAATTTCTGAGGAAAGATAATTATAAAGGAAAGTAACAATACGATGAATATTTAAAGATAACTATACAAGAAAATAATAACGATTTCTGAGGAAAGATAATTATAAAGGAAAGTAACAATACCATGAATATTTAAAGATAACTATACAAGAAAATAATAACGATTTCTGAGGAAAGATAATTATAAAGGAAAGTAACAATACTACGAATATTTAAAGATAACCATAAAAGAAAATAACAGCATAGTTACGCTTAAAAGATAGATATGCAGAAAAGTTACAGAACAGCTACTAATATTCGATAAACATACATGAACACAAGTAATTGTTTAAGTAACAACAATGTGACTTCTGAAAGATACATGTATATATATTAAGGAAAATAATAACAAAGTCACTTCTAAAGAATAATTATTCATGAAAGTAACAAAACAGTGACTCCTAAAAGATAACTATAATGGAAATTAAAAACACATTGATCCCTAAAATATAACTATTCAAGAAAATCACAACATAGTTAAGCCTAAAATATAGCTTTAAAGTAACAACAACGTGACTTCTGAAAGATAACTATTGAGAAAGGTAACAAAAAAGTGACTCTAGAGAGATAAGTATAATTACGTGTAACAAACAGTAACTTTTGAAATACAACTATTCAGGAAAGTCACAACACAGTATTCTTTGAAAGACAATTAAACAAGAAAGCAATAAAACAATCACTCCAGAAAGAAAATTATAAAGGAAAGTAGCATCACATTTATAAATTAAAGTAAAAACACAGTGACCTTTAAAGAATAACTTTCCATGAAAGTAGCATAAGATGTCTATTTAGGAAAGTAACAGCACACTAACTCCTGAAAGTCAAATGAGGAAAGTCACAAGACAGTTACTTCTGAAAAATAAATAACCAAGAAAGTAATAACAGATTTACTCCAGAAAAGTAACCGTACAGAAAAGTAGCAATAGAGTTATAAACGGAAGAAACAACAGAGTGGCTCCTGAAAGATAATCATTAAAGAAAGTAATAACATTATAAAATAGAATAGATAAATATTTATAAATAAGAACACACTCAAACTTTGAAATACAACTACACAGGAAAGTAACAACACAATACAGCCTGAAAGGTTATTATACAGAAACAATACAGTGACTCCTAAAACATAACCGTTCAAGAAAGTAACAACACAATACAGCCTGAAAGGTTATTATACAGAAACAATACAATGACTCCTAAAACATAACCGTTCAAGAAAGTAACAACACAATACAGCCTGAAAGGTTATTATACAGAAACAATACAGTGACTCTTAAAACATAACCGTTCAAGAAAGTAACAACACAATACAGCCTGAAAGGTTATTATACAGAAAATATAACCTGCTGGATACGGCAGGTATAGTTAGGCTAACATATTTTACATATTCTTCTTTGCTTTCACTATGAGTTCTTAGATTTAATTGTGGTGCTACTAGTTTAAAGAACGACATATATTTCGTCTGGTGATTTTTAGTTAATTGCCACAAAGCTTACTTTTCGGAATGTAAATCTCTGGCAGGGACGTAGCCAGCACTGCAGAGTGGGGCTAGGGGTAGGGTCCTTTTATAAAAAAAAATGTAGACATTTTTCTTGTTATTAACTTTAGTTTAAGTTAAACTTGTAAAACGAAAGTATTCAAAACGTAAGAAAGCAAAAAATTCAAGTGTTTATTGAAAGATAATCAGACAATAGTAAAGTTTTAGGTTTTTTAGAATATTGGGATGGTCTTTCGAGTCTTCTTTTCTCGGCTACGCACCTTGGCTCTGGCTTAGTTAGGCCTCAGTGTTTCTGTGCCAAATTAACGAAGTGAAAACCCAGATTTGCAATTAAAATTATATTATTTTTATTTATTTCACATTTCATAAAGAGTAGATACCGTGTTTGTATTTAATGACGATTAATAAGAGATGGAATACTGCTATAAAGTAATGATAGAACAGTTTTTACTGGATATCAGTTTTACCATATGATACCTTCTCTTAAACATCTCCCTCAACTCATGTATGCATTTTAGGTATTAACATACCACACACTTAATCATATTTATTATACCTAATTTAAAGTAAATTACTTTTTTGAACATTTGTCATCACCAGAGGGAACTGAAATTGGTAGGCGAGGTGTATCTTTCATTTACAGCATAATGATATGCCACCACCTTTTTGGGGTTCTTGAAACTAAAGCCTATTACAACACTGGCTTATATATAATAATTTACCTATAATTAGAGGAACAATAAGTAAAATCTAAATTTAGGTGTGGTCGAAATTTACGAAATAATTTGTCGGAGGTCAGATATTTAAACCACTTAACTACAAAGAAATAACGTGCTTATGTAGTTACATATTTCAGTAATACGTTATCAAAGGTAAAACGACTTTCATTTAAAATTCAGGGTTATTTTCTTAAGAAAGTGAATGTCGATAGTATTAGACCTGTGTTACCAGATATTTAAATGGGTATCTGAAAATGTTCCTTATTAGCTAGAATATTAGTTATTAAACAGTTCGAGTGTAGAGTGTATTCTGTGCATAAATCGAGACCAGAAAAAAATTATCTTTTTTTTTTTTCTTATGAGCAGAAAGCACATTTGAAGCAATGGTCGCGGCAGCAACGGCTTCAGAGAAACCAGAAAGTTTGGTGGAGGGAGAAATGTTTGAGGAATAGAGTAATGGAGGTTAACAAGATTAATCACTTTGTTCATTATATTAACCAGAACAATGTATTACACATTTCTCTATACTAGCGTAAAATTTCTTATAAAGTTGTGCAAAATATTATCATCTGTTATCTGTTTTTTTTCCTAACTTGGAATGTTTGCTTGTATCCTTCCTAAAATAACGTAAACTTTTTCACTCGTTGCGTCTCTACTGTTTGTAATACTGTAAACTTTCTTTATTTTTATCTATTTTAGTTGAGATAATTAATGAATACACAATTTTTAAGTTGGTTTGTTTGTAATTAAGCATAAAGCTACACAAAGGGCTACATGATCTCTGCCCACCCTGGGTCCGCTTTCTAGCGTTGTGAATCAGCAGACATATCGCTGTGTCACTGGAGAGCCAGATTTCAAGTAACATTTAAATACCTAACTGATGCCTAACAACTGAAAACGTATGTCAGCACAGTAGAATTGATGGGAAAGTAAAATTTTGAAAATATTTGTGGCAATACAGTATAGTTAACAATCAATCATTTCTATGACTGATACGTAAAAATGGTAAAATGTATCCCAACACAGTAAAATTGATGGGAAAATAACACTTAGAATGTTATTGTGGCATAGTAGGATTGTTAACAATCATTTCTACGACTGATACGTAACAATGACAAAATGTATGCCAGTACAGTAGAATTGATGGGAAAGTAACATTTAGAAAGTATTTGTGGCACAACAGGATAGTTAACAATCAATCATTTGTTCAACTGATACCTAACAATGGAAAATGAATGTAGTACAGTAAAATATATGGGAAAATAAAATTTAGAAATATTTACGGCACTACATTATAATTAAAAATCAATCATTTCTACGGCTGATACCTAATAATGAGAAAATGTATGTTAATACACTAGATTTGATGGGAAGGTATTTGTGGCATAGTAGGATTGTTAAGATTCAATCATTTCTTCGACTGGTATTTAACAATGATAAAATGTTGGTCAGTACAGTATAACTGATGGAAAAGTAACATTTAGAAAGTATTTTTGAAACAATATGATAGGCAACAATCAATAATTTCCACGACTGATACCTAACAATGGGAAAAGGAAAGTTAGAACTGTATAATAGATGGTGAAATAACATTTTAGGCAGTATTTGTGGCATAGGAGAGCAGGATTGTTAATAATAAATAAATTCTTCGATTAATACATAACAATGGGAAAATGTATATGAGTACAGTAGAATTCAATGGAAAGTGACATTTAGAAAGTATTTGTCGCATAGCAGTATTGTTAGCAATGAACCATTTCTTCGACTGAATCCTAACAATGGGAATATGTATATACATATAGTAGCATTGATGGGAAAGTAACATTTAGAAATAATTTGTGGCAGAGTAGGATTGTTAAGAATCAATCATTTCTTCGATTGATATGTAACAATGAATAATTTATGTCAGTACATTAGAATTGATGGGAAAGTAAAATTTAGAAAATATTTGTGGTATTGTTAACAATCAATCATTTCTACGACTGATACCTAACAATGAAAAATATATGTCAGTACAGTGGAATTGATGAGAAAGTAACATATAGATAGTATTTGTCGCATAGTAGGATTGTTAAGAATAGACCATTTCTTCGACAGATATCTGCCAATGGGAAAATGTATGTCAATGCACTAGGATTGATGGGAAAGCATTTGTGGCACTACAGGGTATTTAAGAATCAATCATGTCTACGACTGATAAGTAAAAATGAGAAAATGTATCATAACACAGTATAATTGATGGGAAAGTAACTATTAGAAAGTATTTGTGGCATAGTAGGATTTTTAGAATCAATAATTCTTCGACTGGTATTTACCAATGATAAAATGTTGGTCAGTACAGTATAACTGATGGAAAAGTAACATTTAGAAAGTATTATTGAAACAATATGATAGGTAACAATCAATCATTTCCACGACTGATACACATAGGAGAGCAGGATTGTTAATAATAAATCAATTCTTCGACTAATACATAACAATGGGAAAATGTATGTGAATACAGTAGAATTCAAATGAAAGTAACATTTAGAAAGTATTTGTGGCATAGCAGTATTGTTAACAATGAACTATTTCTTCGACTGAATTCTAACAAGGAAAAAATGTATGTAAACGCAGTAAAGTTGATGGGAAAGTAACATTTAGAAAGTGTTTGTGGCACTTCAGGGTATTTAACAATCAATCATTTCTACGACTGATAAGTAGAAATGGGAAAATGTATCCCAGTAGAGTAAAATTGATGGGAAAATGATATTTAGTAAGTATTTGTGCCATAGAAGGATTTTTGACAATCAATAATTTCTTCGACTGATACTTAACAGTGCGAAAATGTATGTCAGTGCAGTATACATTAAGAGAAAGTAACATATAGAAATTTTTTATGGCATAGTACGATTGTTAAGAATCAACCATTTCTTCGACTGATATTTAACAATGGGAAATGGTATGTTAGTACAGTTGAATTGATGGGAAGTAACCTTTAGAAAGTATTTGTGGCCTAACGGGAGAGTTAACAATCAATCATTTCTTCGACTGATACCTAACAAATGGAAAATGTATGTCAGTACAGTAGAATTGAAAGGAAAGTAACATTTAGAAAGTGTTTGTAGTCTAGCAGGATTGTTAAGAATCAATCATTACAACTACTGATACCTAACAATGGGAAAATGTATCCCAGTATATTATAATTGATTGAAAGTAACATTTAGGAAGTATCTGTGGCACAAGAGGATAGTTAACAATCAATCATTTCAACTACTGATACCTAACAATGGGAAAATGTATCCCAGTACATTAGAATTGATTGAAAGTAACATTTAGAAAGTTCTGTGGCACAAGAGGATAGTTAACAATCAATCATTTCAACAACTGATACCTAACAATGGGAAAATGTATCCCAGTACATTAGAATTGATTGAAAGTAACATTTAGAAAGTATCTGTGGCACAAGAGGATAGTTGACAATCAATCATTTCAACTACTGATACCTAACAATGGGAAAATGTATCCCAGTACATTAGAATTGATGGGATAATAACATTTAGAAAGTATTTGTGGTGTTGTTAAGAAGTAATAATTTCTACTAATTTTAACTAACAATGGGAAAATGTAAGTCAGTAGAGTAGAATTGATGGGAAAGTAACATTTAGAAAGTATTTGTGGCACAACACGATTGTTAAGAATCAGTCAATTGTTCGACTCATATCTAACAATGGGAAATGGCATGTCAGTACAGTAGAAATGATAGGAAAGTAACATTTAGAAAGTATTTGTGGCACAACACGATTGTTAAGAATCAATCAATTGTTCGACTCATATCTAACAATGGGAAATGGCATGTCAGTACAGTAGAAATGATAGGAAAGTAACATTTAGAAAGTACTTGTGGCTCAACAGGATAGTTAAAAATCAATCATTTCTTCAACTGATATCTAACAATTAAAAATGTATGTCAGTACAGTAGAATTGATGAGACAGTAAAACTTAGAAAGTATTTGTGGCACTACAGTATAGTTAATAATTAATAATTTCTTGAACTGACACTTATCAATGGGAAAATGTATGTTAATACAGTCGAACTGATGGGAAAGTAACATTTAGAAAGCAGGATTGTTAAGAATCAATCATTTCTTCGTCTGTTACCAACAATGAGAAAATGTATGTCTGTACAGTATTATTGATGGAAAAGTAACATTTAGAAAGTATTTGTGACATAGCAGGATTGTTAAGAATCAATCATTTCTTCGTCTGTTACCAACAATGAGAAAATGCATGTCTGTACAGTATAATTGACGGGAAAGTAACATTTAGAAAGTATTTGTGACATAGCAGGATTGTTAAGAATCAATAATTTCTTCGTTTGTTATCAACAATGAGAAAATGTATGTCTGTACAGTATAATTGATGGGAAAGTAACATTTAGAAAGTATTTGTGATATAGCAGGATTGTTAAGAATCAATCATTTCTTCGTCTGTTACCAAGAATGAGAAAATGTATGTCTGTACAGTATAACTGATGGGAAAGATGAAAGATGAATAAATGAACCGGTCGAAATTACTTTAAAATTGTTAATCAGAATAGGGGTGGTTGTTATTTTCACTGTGTAAGCGGATTGCTGATTCAGGTGGATTTGATAGTTTATTGCCAGTCCTATTCGATATTCAAATATGTTCACAAACTCATAGGTGTAATTGGCGTGTGGTTTTTACCAATGTAAGTAGCATTACAGCCACCACACGTATATTTGTAGACGAGTTTTGAACGCATCGGGGTAAGTAAGCGGTCCTTTGTTTTAAATAAGTTCTGTATTTTAAAAGGTATTTTAAATATCATTTGTAGTTGGATTTGTGGGTAAAAATGTTTTAATTAATCTTACAATTTGGATCTTCATTATGTAAGATTGTTTTCCTAGGAAGGGAGTGACCGGACGTAATTGGAATTTGTTAACACTGTGTGGTTTCTTGGAGGGTTCGTGTTTTTTAAAAAGGAACTTGTTTGTTATAGCTTGGGTAAAATGTAGTGGATAGGATAACCGTTATTTGTTAAGATGTTTTGTAGGGTAGTGATTTCGGTATGGAGAGAGGAATAATTAGAACAGATGTTGTATGCTCTATTGAGGAGATACGAGTAGATACTCCTGTATATGTTTCCTCACGATATACAGAAGTTGTAAACTGGTTATCTAATTTTTTAATAAGACGTTGAGGAAAGATAGTTTACCGTTTGTTGTTTTTTTTCAATCTCGGAGGTAAAATTAACGTTTGGGTGCTTAGCATTTAGGTAGTCCAGAAACTTTTTGATGTGATTGTGGTTTCTAAAGAGGAGAAATGTATCGTCAACATACCTTTTATAAAGTGTTGGTTTGAACTTCGCTGGAGAGGTATCTAGCCAGGAACGTTCATAATGAGAAAGAAATACGTTGGCGAGGGTCGGTCCTAAAGGTGACCCCCATCACCACGCCATCTATTTGGTCATATAATTGACCGTTCAAAACGAAGTGGTTGTCCTTGAGGGCAAGATTAAGCAATTCCTCGAAGTGTTGGCGATTAAAAGTTGTCTATTTTTCATGATTGTTAGGAAAAACATTTTTTAAGACAATTTGTTCCTCCAACACAGAACTTCTCATCAAAGAAAGCTTGTCCATTTTAAACGAACGCCCTACTCTAAACAATAACCCAACTTCTTTACAGCTAAGCCTATTATAAATATCCCTAGCACATTGTCACATATACAGTGTTATCTCTATATCTCCTCTTCTTTACCATACTAGTTTCGTAATATAGTAGTTAAAATTTTATTTCCTGTTTAAATCCTGCTGGTTGTTGTTTTTGTTTGTTTGTTTTTCTTTTGCCTTATTCTACTATAAATGTTCCAACTGAATGAATATGTGTATTTAATACTATCAATTAATTAATACAGTCGATGAAGATGGAATGTGAATATTCTGAAACGGCCGACGATTAAACGTACATTACCGATAATAAAGTGTCGAAAGCTTGCTTTTACTGTCGTTCTACTGATTATTATCAAATTCTGATTCCCATCGAACGAATCTGTTGCTAACATTGAGAAACTATAAATTAACACAGCAGGGCTATCAATATGGACATTAGTACCTTTTTTAAGGCAAACAACTATGGAGATACTCGTTTTGGGAGATTTCATGCATATATAACCAAAATCAAATTAGATACAAATGCCCGTTAGGCTCGTGGGTAATGTTCTGTGATCCAAGCTTTAAATATCTGAGGACTATAGAAAATGTAAAAATATAAATATTTTCATATAGTATGATACAATGTGCCTGGCCTTGGTGTTTGTTACAAGTCATTATACAGAAAAATTGCCTGGGTAAAAATTCCATTGCTGATAAAAAAATACAATTTTCAGACATTTTTTCTAGATAAAGTATTTATTTAAGAAGTTCATAGTTCATGAAAAACAACGAATAATCTGTTGTTATTTGATTATTTGTAGGCGTATCGTGAAAAAGTGCAGAGGAAGTTGTGATAGTTGTAAAATGAAAGGAATTTTGTAAACCAAATACTAAATGGAATAATTTTAAATGTAAAGGTGGTGAAAGTTAGGCAAATTTCACCAACAAAACCAGGAATTTTTGGAGAAAATTGTAAAGTGAAACTGGGAATGAAAAGACAAAAATATCATCGTTTTTAAAATCTCACTCTAAATACACTAGTCCTTAAAAATAAGTTATAATGTGCAAACCACATAAAATTAGTGTTTTAGAAAAACGAACAAACTGTATTATTAATATAACAAAAATAAAACAATTGTTGTTCTAAGTGGGATACCAAATTATACAAAAAATCATTTCTATATTTTAAAAGACGATATTATTATTGCTATATTAAAAATCAAACTTTTTACACTGGTTCATTGCCCTCTCCAGTAGAACAAATATCGGACTCCAGAAATGGATATTATGTAAATAGAAGAAGAGTACCATCTCCTGTGGGTTTGAGGGCATAGCTTGTAACATAATCCGTGGATTTACTGAGGATTGGTAAGTTTCGACAACACGAACTGAATAGACGTAGGTGTTTGCTTTAAATGGGTCCAGATGCTAAGGAAGATCGTTACTTTCTGCAAAACATGTTTCAAAAATAAGACCATGAAACCCGAGTAAGTACAATTGGGTTAAAAGTACGAAAATACATGGGGTCACAGTTTATAAGAGAGAGAGCATGTGCTTGGTCTTAAGTGTAGATGTTTACAGATAATTTATAATGTACTTACGATTCGTTGTAACATTTTATATTGAATTACCAAAAAAAACAGCGATGAATTTTATTTTTATGACCATTTAGTGTTTTATATAAACAGACTAAATATAAAAAAACATAGGAAATTGAACTTAACGTCTCACACGTGTGGTGGACTCTGCAGACTTTTTTGTATAATACATTACTTGTTAAATTGAGAAGTATCTCTTTATTGTTCTTTTTTTTTAGATATTTTAAATTCCGACTGACCAAATGGCCTAATCCGCTCGTCCTTTCTTTGTGTATTTTTTGAGTTTTGCTTAAGGAATAGTTTTCTTTGGGGACTTGTGAAATAAAGATCATATAGTCTCAGCGTTTAATTGGTAATAAACGATTAATGATAAGATGTTACAAGATGTCTACGCTGGTTTTAAAAACGCTAAGGTTTTGTTTTATGTGATGACAACGACGAAACAAATTTTTTGAACGACAGAGAGGCGCTCCTATCTTGGGCACGTGCTCCGTAGGAGGTGGGAATATTATTTATTCTGAGTTGAAATATGTTTGCTTGAATATTCTTCTCTCAACGTTGAGGAGATATTATATTAATACTGTAAGAATTGTGAGCCTTTATTGTTACCAATTCCTTTTTTCTCTAAATACATATAGATGTAAGCAACATAACTGTCAATCGACCACTACCTAACCGTCAACAAACTCTTGAGTATAATGATACTCTAACAGGCTGTTCTGTTAGAAAACTGTTTCTCTTTTAAACCATAATCTTATACAAAATTAGTTTTAAAAAATAACAAAACCAATAATTTAGGTTGGGAAATGAATCATTCTCCACAATGATTTCTGAAACTACATCGTTGCTTACAGCCGAACAAAACCGCAACATTGTTTAAAATAGTGAACAAAAACGAAATCTCTGCAATTTCAATCACTGCATACACCCTAAAAATTACAATATATGTTTGGCATGTTCTGATATTCTGAACACTTTTTTAAACTTTTAATTTTTTTATTAACGTTATTGGTGTTTCAATTTGATGTGAAACCATTCATTGTTATACTCATTGCAGTTAAGGAAACAAACCATTTATGAACTCTACTTTCGCAGTATAAATAGCTTGATTCTATTCTAAGCTTAAGAGGTTTTCCTTTCAGCACTAGCAAAATTTCTAACATCAATACATGATGGCTCAAAATTATTTTCATAGTTTATTAAACCATTATTTGAGAAAGGTATTAACCAGAGAACCGCTAGACCGATTATCATTAAACTTGGTATATACCCTTACAGCTCCATGGGAAGAAATATGGAAGTCACCATCCGGATCTGTCCCCCTCATGCCAACCTCGAGGCTCCTAAGTCTTCCATATGAGTTGAACAGGTACATCGGCTGGTGTGTGTGTGTATAAGGACAAATAATTCAGCATCACATTTAATTTTAGAATATATTTTAATTACATTCAAGATTATCTTCAGTCTCAGAAACCTAATCAGACTGATCATAAATAAACTTCTGTTCTTACTTTTTAATGGGTCAGTGCACGATTTTCTGCCTTACTGGGTTCAGTTAGTTATATACGCTTACTAACAAACCTAATAAGAAAAAGCTCATCACATTATATCCAACTTAAAGTGTATTAGTTATGTTACTAAATGGCATAATAGAAATAAGAGTCTGTATCTTTTGGCTTGTCTTCACATAAAGATCTTAGAAATATACATTCATATTTACTGTGACCAAAATATATATCAATCAAATCAAATCCATCCCATGCCTATACGGCGCACAGGAGCTGGCACTGAACTATGGTATCAACGGCACAAGTGAATGTAAATGATGACACAATCCTCCTGGATAGGATACCAGTCCTTCGCAGGTTGACCCTCAGGAACCTATTATATAGCTGGGTATAATGAAATAATTCGTTGAAAGTGTCTTGTTCAATCACACTACAATTCGTCCCAAGTAAGTTTCGAAATCACAACCCTCCTATTATAAGTCCAAAACACAACAGATTAGGTCATGTGCCCCACCAAAATATATAGTTTACTATTATTTCAGTAAATTAATGTGTTTAAATGAATAACATACACTAACGTGACTTCATCATGTGTTTCACTTTAACTCTAATAATAACAGAAGTTCGTGATCGGGTTCCTGCATGGATAACGAAAGGAAAAAAACTGAGATTTCACTGTTAAAAAAAATCGGGGCATGCTAGAAAGGATTAACAAAAGGAATTGCTGAACACGTGCGGTGAAAAATAGATCAGAGTCTGCTTCTGAGTGTTAGGAGATCAATTGATGGTCTTATTGAATAGGATTGTTGAGAAACCGGAAAGCTTAGAGTTGGTTGGTCTAGGACGGTTGTTTGGGAGCTAAATTGGTAACGTAAGTAATGCAGTAATTCAAACGTGTTTGTCCTTTCTTCATTCAACGGGGTAGACGATGCATTATACAGAGAGAGAATGATTAATGGAATGACCTACTCTATGCTTTCTAACACATATAGGGCGTTATAAATTCTCAAGCTTTAGATGCTCTTAATGCTTTTGTCATTTCGTTGAAAAATCGTTGTAGTACTTTTTTCTCTCTTCCCAGATAAAACTATTATTACATTTATCAGACGTTTCAGATGTCATGTTTATTGTAATAGTATAAACAGTATTCTGCATATTTTAGATGATTATTCAGTGTATTTTCGTGCAGACAACAAAACACAGAAAGATGGTCCTGTCTATTTCATCGAATAACAAACTTAAGGTGTCGCCCCCCAACAGCACAGCTGAATGTCTGCGGACTTACAACGCTAGAAACCGGGTTTCGATACCTGTGGTGGGCATAGCACAGTTAGTCCATTGTGTAGCTTTGTGCTTAAATTCAAACAAACAAACAAACTTAAGTTGTCAAAATTATCACGCACTTACACGATTACAGAAAAGGCAGATATGCTATGTTTATTCAATAACAAATTTGTATTGTTTAAACAGTCTTGTCACCATACAAGTAGGGCAAAACACAAATTCCACCTTTCTACTTTCAGTAAAAGCCGTACGATATTTAAACTGTCCAGTTATTTCGCCCTTACACAAAGATGGTAGACGGAAGATTCGAACCATTTTCATCCAATCTCTTCACTCTACAATGATGACAGTTGACAGATCGTGTCAAACTTCATTCAATAAGAACATCTACTGTGTAACTAATCTCGTCGGTTCATAAGAATAATAGAAAGTAACCTGTATTCAACTTAACTCAGCAATAATTCAATTATCTGAATCATCTAGCAATCTCGAAAGCATACGCATACTCATCTCACACCAGAAACAACAAAATATTGCACAAATCACCATATCACAGGATGGCACTTGCCTGAAAAACAAAATATTGCACAAATCACCATATCACAGGATGGCACTTGCCTGAAAAACAAAATATTGCACAAATCACCATATCACAGGATGGCTCTTGCCTGAAAAACAAAATATTGCACAAATCGCCATATCACAGGATGGCAATAGCCAGAAAAACAAAATATTGTATAAATCATTTTATCATCACTGGATGAAACAAGCCAGCAACAACAAAATATTGCATAAATCACCCTATCATCACAATATGACAAAACCCTGCAACAACAAAATGTTGCTTAAATCATTTTATCAGGATGACACAAGACATATGATTCTAGAATTGCTGAAAGCAGATATTGTCTATAGTGTCTCAGAATCAATTTACATTGAAATAACTCTAGACGTATGGCATTTGTTCACACTTTTATTCTTTGTTATGGACAGCTTCCAGTTATTTCAAGAGATATTTTAATCTTCGAGCAGTGTAATCTATGCAAAATTTAGCAATCGCAGCAAAGTTCACACAAGTTCTTTAGATTGCAGTGTAAAACACTATGGGTAACCAATGCATCACATTAATGTTTTTTTTGTTTTTGTTTCAGACAAGTTACGCAATGTATAACATAGTAAGTTACTAAAAACAAATATTGGGAGAGAGGTTTCAAATACAGTACATCAAAACGTAGGAAATATAACCTCATTATATTTGTTCTCCGGTGAGGCAGCGATAAGTTTACGAACTTACAATGTTAAAATCCGGGGGCCAATTCCCCGCGGTGGACACAACAGATAGCATCATGTGACTTTAATATTTTACTGTTAATTACTAACACGGAAGCAGAAATCAAGTAAGTATGAGAAAAGTACTCCAGTTACTGACAAGAAAAATAACTTTCAATAAAAGACTTATAAAAACTGTTGCAATCATACCCCTCGAAAAAATTGGTGTTGCTCAGTGGCAGGAAAGGTATGTATAGCTGTAGAAAGAATAACTGCTAAGTAAAATACTGCAATACAAAACCCAGTTTATAACAGCCACATTCCACATTCGCTTCAGCGTGAGGAAATACCTTTAAAAACCAGAAAATAATGCAGTCCAGTTATTCAAGTGCCTTACCCACTTTGTCCACCATGGTCCTAATGATGTGAATCCTAGTTCATTTCAGTTGGGGGAAATGTGGGAATGCTTCAGTGAACATTTTGATGCTGAAAAATTCCCAGAACAGATTGGGGAGAGGGTAGTAATTTGTACTTTTATTACCCTACTTTATTTCTTGTTGTTTCACAAGGCGTCATTTATAAAGACTCAGTTTATTTTTAGAGTGAAATAACTATACCAGTTTTAAGGCATTCATATATATATGTTTAATTTGCGTCATTACATTTATCAAATGTTTAGGATTATTTTCATGCAGTGTTGTACGTAGTTAAGTCGCGCAGAAACATTTCAAATCACCAACATCAACCTACATATTGTAATGTAATTGAAGAAGGCAGATACTCTTCATATGAAGCCAATAAAAAGTAATACTTACCGAAATTAACAGAATCGCATGTACATATATATATACATATATATATTTAAAGTTTTTAAATCAAAAGTTAAAAAAGCTAAATTGTTGGTCTGCCTTTCTTGTAAAGTTAAAAGGCAGCAATGTTAATGTATGTCTTACAACTAATACCCTTTGTTGTTGACAAATAACTGTATATATATAAAACTTGCAGATTATCTTAATTATTCTAAGACTCACTATTTTCATAATAATCAGAAGTAAAAAATAAAGTTTTATCATCCAGCCAGCCAAAAAGGAAGACAAATTATGTTTTACATATATTTAAACATGTGGAGTCTACATGTCATTACCCATAAGAGAATTCCGGATGGACTAAAGTCTAAATTTAAACTTGTCTTGACAGTTCGAGAAAAAAATGATACGAAACTCAAAAACGACAAGTTTCAAGTTAGTTTACACACTGTCAAAAAACATGAAACATATGAAGGGAGAATTTGACAAATATCCTAGTTCAGGCAAGGATTTTTTTTTTTTACTTAGATCAAGGAAAATTGCACAAAAGCTTTCAGTTCATAATACTTGCATTTTAACTTATTTTCATTGATTTATTTTACTTTTCTGTATTTTTAAAACACCGGTACGATTAGAAGTAGTCTGCCACTTATTCCCTAATAGTTTTTTAAATTTCATTATATTTCATGGCCGGTTGACATGAAATAGCTAATTGCATGATGAATGTGTGATAAATATTTAGTTTTTCCAATAAAAGAAAAAGATAAATATAATTTTTGCATAAACAAATTATATAGGCATCGACTTATGACTTCTAGCTTAGATATAAGCATTTCATTAAAACTTTGCATCGTTATTATCAATTACGACCAAATAAAGAGGTCATTCAGTTTGGTTGACTAGGACTGACCCGAGATAAGTAACATTTCTGTAGTTAGAGAATACACAATTAGCCAATATCGCTGACGATGTGAGCCTAAGGGATGATCAGTCTCAAGGGACTCGGAATTCATCATGCGTTCGACAAACTAGGGCTCTTGATGATTAATGAAATTCTATTCAATTAGAACGATCATCCAGTGGCTGCATATGGAGACTACAGCTATGTGAGACTGGGTAGCACATGACAAATCTCTGGCTACAAAGAAATGCTTGTGTGCGGTCGAATGCTTTTCCTCACCAGGTTCAATCTTTTGGCAGCTGACTTACAAAGATAACGAATGGCAGTATATTTGCTGACTCTCCTCGATGGCGAAACTTTATAGCTCACAAAATTAGCTCAACTCTGGGGGTCCGCGCCTTGTACTGGAAACTTGCATGATGTTCACACTAAAATCAGATCTGACATACTAGCAGAAAATCCAAAGGAACTTGATATGAAAAAAGACACTAAAAACCAGTTTTAAACTGTCACGAAATGGTGACAAGAAGACTAGATTTCTTAGGGGGGAATGACCTTAGGCATTTACATACAAATCATTTGAACATAATTTGCAAAGGCTATGTCACATATAAAACAATGCAGAAGTATGAATGAAAGATAATGATAGGCCACAAAAGTGCTTGGAACTTTTATTTTTAACGAAAATTAGCAATAAAATACAATCTTTAAACATTTAAAACATTGACATATCAGTTTTTGTGAAACTCATATCGCTACGATATGGACAACAAAGAAACAAGTTTGAGAAAATGGAAGTTACTACTTTCTCTTATTATTGGCAATAGTCCAGTTCATTCACGATAAGTCTCAAACTATTATCGAACAAAAATCTTTATTTAACTTTCAAATGTTAAATTGTACTTTAATGGACTAAACAATTGAAACTTAATGAAACTCGAACATTTATTTCTCTCTTAAGAAAATCATATGATGATTACCAGTACACCAAGATTCACCAAAATGCTTGATAATACAAACCCCAGAAGCAAGATAAGCCTTCAGTGGCTTAGCGGCAAGTCTGGAAGCTAATAACGCTAAAAATCGGGGTTTCGATACCCGTGTTGGGTAGAGTACAGATAGCCCATTGTGTAGTTTTGTGATTAAAAACAAACAAACAAAATAGCAAATCCAGAACAGATTACAACAAACAAATTGGAATTTATTATAAAGACGTAGTTTCTTTAAAAACTATATCTATGGTGTTTTATCGTTTTGTTATGTCATCATTTGAGATTAAATATATGTATTTTTTTGGGAATGAACATATTAGTATAGAAATTATCTTTAAAATGACGATAGTCGTATGTTTTGTCATGCGTAGTTGTAAACCATTGGTGTAAATCAAGGATGTCATGGTGGCGTTATTAAGCTTGTTAAATAGATTTGTTCAAAATTATGATATTCTAAGAAATATAAAGCCGATACAAAAGATTCATACTCTTTTTGAGAGTTGGTGATTGGTGCTCGGTCCATTCATCACCAGACTTTTTAGTTTGTTATTTCTCTCCTGTGAGAAAAATGCTGGCACCCTCTAGGGTGTTGATTCGAAGATGAGAAATCAACCAATGAAACTAGTGGCTAGCCGTTCATTTTCCGTGTCCACCATCGTATAAAGAAGTCAGCTTGCAGTTGTGGCGCCGATAATTAGGCTAAGAAGCCATCATGGAGCACCATGGGTCTACAGGGAACAATAATATGATCAGCACACCATAATACTTACGATGCCTCTCAATAGAAATCTCCGAATACGCGTCCCGTAAGTGTTGAATAAGTCTTTCTAGCGAATGCTTTCGGGGAAGAGGGAATTTTATTTATGAGCTTCTTTACTTCAAGCCAGCCACATAACTCCAACATACGACCCTCTGTACATCATTATAAGGTTTCTCTGTGTCGACAATACTTACTTTAAGTATGGATTTATTTAAAACTAGATACATCATATGGAACAATAATTTCATTTATCTCTATTGAAAATTCTTCGGCAGAATGTGATTTAGAATAAGATTATTTCCCTAAAGAATGTGATTCAGAATGCGATCATTTCCCTAAAGACTATAGTACGTTGCGTTGGATATGAAAATTGCATATCACTTAGAGGACTTATTTTGTTGTTGCATAAATACGATGTGTTCCATTTCATAATTCTTTTTTTTATTACAAATGTTGACAATTATACCTACGGATATATTCACTACGTGTATCTTATGCAAGCAAGGAATTTCTCTGAGGAAATTTGCTATGAACAGTTTTTAGAAAAACATAAAAAAATATATCTTATTAAAATTTCTGTACTATAAAGAAGAGGCAGCGTGGCTTTGTCCTTTGGAGTCATAGTCAGTTGATTATGAGTTCGAGGCTGGTTCTCATCATGCTTATATGTTCTTCAGTAAGACACTTTACTCCAATTGTTTCAGTCTACCCATCTGTCTGGTGGCTACAGCTATTAGCTATGGGTTGTCCTGCAATGGACAGGCATCCAGGAGAAGTGTGCCACCATTCTTGTCCGCTTTTACCAGTTAAGCAGAAGCTCAGCAATGGATTCTATATGTGACCTTGGCATAGGGGGATTTGACCATTGACCTATAACACATAAATTCATAAAAGTGCTGGAACCCTGAACCCTCTTAGAATCCATATGTTCATCGACGACCCGTTTTGTTAAGCCATAGTATACTTGAACAACGTAGCAATGAATTAAGAAATATAGAAAGAACAGCCGGTATCTTCTCACAAGTTGTTGAAGGTGAAAGAATATGTCTTAGACTTCAACTCACTTTCCGGCACCTAACCCTTTTTGAGCTCCTTCATCACCAATCCTAAGCTTGCAAAAGTCCTGATTATTATTACCACTTTAAAGAAAATTACTTGTTTTAGACAATTTATAAACTAAAAAAATTCTATTTGGGCATCTGCACTTAGATAGGGCTAGGCACCTCGTGCTCTTAATAAAACGCTATAACTTTATTTTTCAATGCTCTTCCGTGTCAGATATAACGACAAAAGTATAAAACATAAACAAGATGTAACTTGATGTTTGGAATGTTTAAATCTGAGGCGTTCATTGATTCTCTTTTACGTTTTTACCACTTATGAAATTTACAGTATCAAGTTTGTTTTATTTAACAACAAAGCTGCACAATGGGCTATCTGTACTTGCCCACCGCATGGATCGAATCACAAAAAGTTGGCTCTTAAATATTTTGCTGAGCTGCTGGGAAGCTAGAATATAAAAAAAAAATGCTGATACTCAGACAACTTTCCGTTCTGCTCACGAAGAAAATTAAAAAATCTAAATAAACTTTATGATATTTAAATATGGGAGTTCAATAGACTATTTCAAACACTGGAAATTTCAATAAAACCTTTTCAGAAGTTCAAAGAGATATAACTTCGAATACTTTATGGTATCTCATTTAGATAATCGTTTGTAGGGGAAAGGAAAAGCAAGTTAGGCGCTGTATTGTTGGCCTGAAAGGTCGGGTTTTGAACCTTTTGGAATACATTAAATCCGTAACAAATTTTCGCTGACTAAAACGTGTTGTAACTGTCAAGATGTCATGTTAATCGTGATAACGATTCTTCGCGTGAATTATAGCAGGCACGACCTCGAAATGTATAAAAGTTCTGGGAAAATCTATTTCTGCGATTGGCGTTCGTTAAGGATAAAACAGACATTCTTGCGAAAAGAAATAGGACAAGCAGATTTTCCGCATTAGTGCCCAGTAAAAGAAGTTTAAAAAACTAGTAGATTCATTGAAGTAATATATATACAAAACGACGTTTAAATTGTAAAGTAGAATCACTGAATTAATCTGTAGAAAAGGGAAAGATTGAAATTATAGAAGATTCAATGAAATAATGTTTTGAGAAATAAATTCCAAAATATACTAGATTAATAAGCTACTTTGGAAAATAAGTTTCAAAGAGCAGCAAACTTATAGAATTAATATATATAGGCAAAAAAGTTTTATAGAAAAAATATTAAATATTCCGATTTAACCCATTGACTGTGGCTGCTCTAAACGCGCGCGGAATTTTTGGAAGCCGTACATCGTATACGGCACATTCGCATTCAACTGCTGGAGGCGGACCGTACCCCGGCGAATTAGCAGTTAATGGGTTAATATGGCAGTAAAATATCAAAATAAATGTTTTAAAAAGTAAAATTACTGCGTTAACATCCAGGGAAGAATATATAATCCATATCATTAAGTCCTATTGAATAACTTAGGTAAAACCCAAGTTTACTTATGCAAGTCAAAGAACACTTCAGAATTCCCTTCTCAGAGATAAAAATTACTTCTTTTTTCTGAGTAAAATAAAGTTTATGTTTATGGTTTATATGGTTATCGTTTAAAGTATAAGAAAATTTACTTAATTAGTGTACTAAGGATAAAATTCATGAAATTAACGTAGCGATAGTGAAGTTTAATACACAAGAACGTGTGTGTATAATTAGTGTACAATAGATAATATTTGTAACAGAAACAAGAACACGTGTTTAGTTTACTGGATTAAGGATTAAAACCCTGCAGGTTAACGAAATTAGTATAGCAGGAGGATCCTTTAAAGGAATATTATTCTATCTGATTAATTTATTGGATCATTTTTTTTTACTCTTGGTGGGCAGAGCACATATAGCCCTTTACTGGGAATATTTATCATAATAAAAGCAACGTTTTGTGATTAGGTGACCAAAATAGTTAAAAAAGTTTTCCTGCGTTCATGTAATTAGTGTACACAGAGTGATATTTAGTGTATCAGAAATAAAGATAACAACTAAGCCCACCTGTGGCGCAGCAGTATGTCTGCGGACTTATACAGCTAAAAACCGGGTTTCGATACCTGTGGTAAGCAGAGCACAGATAGCTCTTTGTGTAGCTTTGTGCTTAATAACAAACATCAACAATTAAAACTAAAGTAGTTTCCCTTAATTACGCACAGTTATTTTGATTCATATTCTGGTTTCGACTGTAATAAAGTACTACTAGTTTTAGTGACTTTCGCATCTTAGTAGTGGTAATTAATAACTTTGAAATCAGGACAATGCGAAAATAAACTTTATGCTAAAATTTAATATGACACCAGAAGAATATGAAAACATTCTTCTTAATTTTCAAGTTCAGCTTTCTAGCCAGACGTGGCCCAGTAGTTAATGTGCTCAGACAATGAGGTTTCCGAGGGTTCATGGTTCACTTTCCTTTGCCATAAAACAAGCCCCACACTTTGGGTCTGTAGATGTGCTGAAAAGTACGAAGGTTAAGTCCCACTATTCGGTCAGAGAAGACAAGCTTAAGAATTGGCGATAGGTGCTGTTGAATAATTCAATGGTACTGTTAAATAATTCAGAATTAGGAGAGACTATGTTTAGATCGCCCTTGAGCTAAAGTAATAATAAGAAAGTTCAACTTTACAAGTCTGAACTGAAAGCGAGAAGTTTATGCTAATAATACTCAGTTTTGTTTGTTCTGAAAATGCGCGCGGAACTTACTGTCTAAATGTGCATGCGCACGCACTTTATTTCAACGGAAGTAAACAAAAGACGGATGTAAATATACTTTAGTAGATATTTTGTACAAGCTTATCAAAGTTTTTAAAAAGGTCTAGCGTTAGATCGTTGGAAAACATTATAAGTTTTTTAATGATAGTATTAAGTACTGAAAGGTTTAGCTCTAAATAAACTGAAGCATAAAACGTATACGAGTTACAGTGTTAATTTATCTTTTTTTATCGAATATAGACCGTACTTAATAAAGGCTTAACTAGTGTTAGGCCTACGGCAATTGGAGTTATAGACTGCGATGTCTGAAATTAGAATTATTTTGTTTTGTTCTAGAAATCCTCTATTTAAAGTGCTGTAGCAATAAAGATCCTAATTTGACCACGTTTTGCGGGTTTCTGCTAATATATACATAATAATAATAACCCCTTTCGATTTGACAGATATTTTGATTATAAAGTGGCACTAGCTGTTAATTTTTTATGGTAAACTAGGAAAGTTTAAACTATTTGAAAATGTTTTATGATAACTTAAACAAGTGGTAATCTTTTTTTACCAGATTAAGCGTTAAACAACAGGCGTCGTAAGTTTTAAAATATAGTAACATTTATGTTAAAGATGCCAAGATATATAAAATGAATTTGGAGTAAAACTAATTGGAAAAAGTTTAGAATCTTCCATGAGATTTAATCGGATGAATTATATTCCTGTAAATAATAAAATTTAGTAGATAAAGTATTTAATAAATTTAGTAATGGTTCAAAATCTTTTATGGAAATGCTAAAAAATAAACTTTAAATTTACCTAAAATTACAGGTTTAACAGGTCAAATATGTTGGAGAATATTAAACATTAAACATACTTGAAAGGTTAAAGTGGGATTTATAAAATTAAAAAACAAACACATAAAACACTGATTACGGGAACATAAGAGGTACATAAGAAATAATACAATAGAAAATTCGGCTATAACGAAACACGTATAAAAACACCACACACTATTCTATGGGACAAAACTACAATCTTAGCACAGCCTCATAATATTACAGCTTTAGATATACGAGGGTCATTGGAAATAATAACATTTTAAAAACTTAAATGACGGTTCTTATATTGAAATAAAAAATAACTTTACGAATGTAATACATAATAAAGTAAAAACAGTTGTAAAAACCTGCAGCATTTTAACAGCTAATGAACAAAGAAATCGTATATCTTCTCAGTTTAATTTACCTTGTTTTTATGCATTCCCTAAGGTACATAAATCGGAGTACTGTTCCGCCCTATTGTTGATAACGTAAGGTCATTAACACGTATAGGGCTAAGTTTATTGTTAAGAATTGTTCGTTTTTAACAAATTCACATATACACACAGTTAAAAATTCATCGGAATTTTTAGAAAAAGTTAAGAATATGCACATAATAGAAAGTTATAGACTAGTTTATTTTGATGTAGTATCATTATTTACAAATGTACCTGTAGAAGATGTGTTAAGTTGTTTTGAAAATAGATTACCAGTTAATAAGTTTTTTTTCACTGGTAGAATTACATGATATTATATATTTAACAAGGTTGTGTGTAACTAATAGTTATTTTAAGGAAGGAAATAACATTTACAAACAGAATAAAGCTTTGTCTATGGGGTCATCCTTATCACCTTTGTTAGCGGATATCTTCATGTTTGAGGTTAAAACTTGTGCGCTAAAAACATCGGTGAAAAACCCAAGGTTGATGACACGTTTCTGGTGTAACGGCATGATAATAACACGTTAATTGAGTTCGCGAAGTCTCTGAATATGATCAGCCCTACTATACAATTCACTTTAGAAGTTGAAGATGAGAGTTGCTTAAACTTTTTAGATATTTCTGTAAAAAGAGAGAGAAGCTGTCTGATTACTTCTGTATACAAAAAGCCATTCTCAGTTGCCATGCCGCCGCATGTGAGATCGTTTCTTCCATGAATTAAGGGATAAATGTGTTATATATAAAAGTGCATGTACTTGTGGTCTAAGTTATATTGGACAGAAACGTAGAGTAAAAGTACATCAAAATACGGGGGATAAATTAAAAACGGGTGAATCGGCTTTGGCAGAACATGTTACTGACTGGGATAATGTAAAAATACTTAAACAGGTAACGGAAAAAGATGAACTAAATATCAGAGAATCCTTAAAAATTGTGAAAACAAAATGAATAAATATATAGAGATTTAGGCCCAGGAGCCACGGAAGTAAACTTTTAGAAATCATTGTTGTAAATGGTGCCATTGTAAAAATATGCTAATCATACACGTAAATTAGATTTATAAAAAACTTCGTGTTTACTTCGTGATTAATTCCCTTGTAGATGGTGGAATTATTTCCACCGAAACATGTAGAGTTTTAAAGTTTCTTTTAACTTATATTTTTTTAAACTTTACAAATAAATTATTGTGCAAGTAAAAAAACGTTGATTTCTCGATTTATTAATTTTTACTTAAAATTTGACATGTACATCTTCCTGAAGTCACGAATATGTGTTTATTCTAAGAACGTAGAAGTTCAAGTAAAGATCAATATGCAATAATATGTCAACCACATTATAAAATATATCTCCAATATCCAGTGCCGTTTGTTCAATACTAGTATTCATCAGGTCGGCTAGCACACAATGTACATACAAACACGAATGAAATGGCTAGCTCACCGTGCGCGTATTTGACGAAGTATGGGGACAGTATTCGACTGATTAGTTAATCACATACAGTTTATGTGAAATTTGACAAAAACTATACTGTCATTATAAGTTTCACATCGTTTTATGACTTACAAATTAAAATATTTACAGACCCTGATTTATTTCATCTTCTGAAAATTAAAATATGTCATTCTGGAATAAGAAACTTGAGTTTATCATTTTTCCTCAAAATTAAAATAATGCAGGTCAATGTATACTTAATAAAGCTAGATAATCTGGAAATATTTTTCCTTCATTAAATAATATGCCACACGACTCTGTATACCTCGGAAATTGTGTCTTTCCTTCAAATAAATACTGTAAGAGATACATTTTTTGTAAATATCACTAACAACATATTTCATATAGTTACTAAACAGTAAATAATATTATTCGAACATTATATTGAAATAAAATGAAAAACAAAATAATGAATATTAGAGCCAATGGCAGAAAGTTTAAATTAATATCGTTAAGTTAAAGAAATGAAAACCAGTATTTTGCTTTTCCAGATGGTTTATCGATAATTTTTAAAATTCTTTAGTTGTTAATGTCTTAGGACAAAAGATTTTAGCTTCAGAGTTTATTCTCTCTATATGGCTTTCTCGTATGAGCGAGGTAAACAGATGCTTTCTGACCAAAGCAGAGTAGGCAGTTGCCTATGATCCCATGGCATCAAGGGGCTCACTGTGGTTACACTTTTGTTTAATAACCTTCTCAGATAATTCTTACTGGGAACAGTATTTTTAAAGCATTATATTTAGAAAAAGGTTGTTATATATATATATTCCTACCATTCATAGATACAATTAATACAATTACAGACATCAGTAATTATACAGATAATTAATATGTACACAGGTGGGAAATAATAATATTTATATCTACCCTGTCGTCACCTCCTGATGTCTCCCTGAAGCGGATAAAGTCTCTAATAGCACTTGCTCTTGGGATTGTCTGGGGCTGTTTTACATCGAAGAAATCTCGGTAAAGATTCCCAGTGAAGATTGTATTTACAACAAATTTGACTGATGGAATTCCCAGCAGGAGATCCACTGCCATTTACAACCATTCTATAGTATAATCTGACTAGCTCGTTTTCAGACGAACGGCAGGAGTTCATAAAGTTCATAAAACGCTTGTGCATTTGAAATTCTACGGGATGACCATCCACAATTCTAGGCAACAAGTCACAGTGAATGTCATATGGCACCATGAGAATGCGACGAATGCATTTCCGCCATGCGCAATAAAAACTTTCGATTGTCTTATGATCAAAATCCCAAAGATTCGATCCATATGAACACATACAATATGTTTTAAACAGACTGTATTGCACATCATATGAACAATGTGAAAATTTAGATAGTAACGAATTACATCTCTGCTACAATTCATTCACGCTTTTATGAATGAAATTTACTCTGTAGTTAAAGCTGATGTAATGACCAAGGTGTATAGCTGATTCGCTTAATGGAACCACCATGCTATAGAACAATATAGGCTGTTATACATTATCATTACTAACTGAAGTAGGACACCTGAATTTTAGAAACTGGCATTTTGCTGGATTGAACTTAATGTTAAGGTCCTTGCCTATTTCTTCGGCAATTTCCAACATATTCAATAACCCAGTTCTAGACGGAGCTAAATGGATAATGTCATCGGCGTAAGCGATTGCTCCTGGAAATGGATAGAATTTCAAAGAGAAAGAGAGAAAAAGAAGAAGACTTGTGGCTCATTATGGTCTTAATATGGATCTGCTTGTAACCAAAAAAGTATGAAAGTCTTGCTTGCCCTGGAGAAGTTTTTAGATACTTCCACTTTGAACCTATTTTTCCCAACATAGCTCCAGGAAGAAAAATCTAATACTTATACCTCATTTACAACTCATTACTATTAATAAAACTTACATTTTGGCTGTAATTTGTTTGTTTGTTTTGGAATTTCGCGCAAAGCTACACGAGGGCTATCTGCGCTAGCCGTCCCTAATTTAGCAGTGTAAGACTAGAGGGAAGGCAGCTAGTCATCACCACCCACCGCCAACTCTTGGGCTACTC
>NW_013666869.1:89426-106818 GCF_000517525.1 Limulus polyphemus | reverse complement strand
CTCAGATTGTGAGTCGAGCGCCTTATCCACCTGGCCATGCCGGGCTTGGCTGTAATTAAAAGTTATTCATTTTCATGTCTTTCAAAATTAGATGTGTATATTTTTAAGTTTCGAAATCGTACTAGATTTGAATGGAATAATTTCATCGTAACAGTTATTATTTTCAGAGATACAATATATTAAATATTAATCAGTATTTGACTATATTTAAAAATTAACACATACGAGCAAAGAGTATTTTATTGAGTTTTGGTTACTCACGTACAGAGTTTAAGAGACATATATAGCAGAAGTTATAACATAAAAGTAACCAATTCAAGCAAAAAACTTAAATCATCTTTCAACATACATACTTCGTTTCACATCGAAATATTGTTATTTTTAAACTCACAATCTAGTGAGAAAAATAACTTGGATATGTTTACTGTTAAAAACACGAGCCTTGCTTTTAGATAAAAAACAAAACAATACAGGAAGCTTGTGTTTACTTTATTTTTATAAACTATATATTGAGAAAATCATAATAATGAAGTTTAAATAAAAACAAACTGACAAAATGTGGAATGACTAGTATACACTGACAGGATCAAATATTTCTTAAATAATAAGACATTGAAGAAAAAAAAAGAAATAAACACAATAGTTTTGTTTCTTTGCCTTATAATTATCAAACATTTAACTAAGAATTTACTTCTATAAATTCAAAATATGGTAATAAGTCTTAACAGGATAGCATTTTGATGCAGTAAAGTTTTTTTCGAAATTTTTCAGATACGTAGATATCAATTATAAATTGAGATTGTACTATATGAACTGTTTCCTATATAAAATACATGCGCTGAAACTTGCTAATCAGCCACTAATCACAAAATACAATTTTTATTGTGTTTTAAAACTGAAGAGTAAGTAATATTGTTATTGAATTATATGCTGTTTTGTTTCGTTTTGTAACTGATTATGACACAAAATATGTCATGGTTTATTTACATTACATATCAGGCGACTTATTTCGATGTTCGAAGAAACGCATGCTCTACGAAAGAACAAAAATCTATCGATTGGCCCCTTTTACACCAATCAACTTTTTATCAAAGAAGCACGCATAAACAGCAGAAAGGTATTGTAACAATACTTTGTTGCAGAAAAACGCAGCTGGACGGCACAGAGCAATAGTACAAACACAAAAACACGCTCACTTTTCACTTGCACTCAAGTAAGTATCTAAGTTAGATACAGGTAAAACGTGGCACGTGGTGTCTCGTATCAAGAGATTTGATGTTGGTATAGAAATGTAAAACAAAGAGATTCAAAACAGCAAAACATATAATCAATACCACAAGCATTTTGAACATTGAATAACACTGGACAACAACAAATTTGTTACTGGAGAAAACTCAAGTGATTCGGGGTAATTTGATCGTGCTGATTTCAAAAAATATATTCAGAATTTCTCTATCACCTCTAGTTTCTGAATTAATGTAATATCTAAATATTTTATCAGCACTATGTGAAATACCATGCAATCGACTCAGTACAATAGATTTATACTGTGAAATTAGGTTTACTTGGACAGTTTAATGGGTAAAAGGCATACATTTACGATAACTTCAAACACTGACTGAATTGTATTGATGTAAAATTCGAAATATCTTGTTAATATATACTATTTGTTCTCGATGTAATTGTAGCGAATTGCATCACTTTTGCTTCATTTCCACATTCACCTGCTCCACTCGGGAATCACGAAACCCTCGTGTGCTCAGTTTGCTTGAACATTCGAGAGGTCCTTTGACCGAGCATAAAAGGGGGTAGAGTCAGATGTCTTTCTCTCAGTTACTTCTCACTCACTCACTCAGTTGGTCACTTCGCCTCGCTCCGCGCACACTCAAAACAAAGTCCGATCATGTTCGTCGCATAATTTGTTCTTTAAAATCTTTTGAACTCTAGTTCTGTACACATAAATTATTTTATATGTTTTAGAAAATCGTTTGAAATGCTGGCTGCCCCAATTTCAAGTAAAGTCCGAAAGTACAGAGATCATCCAAACAGTTCCTGCTATGTTTGTGGAAAATATATCACAGAGTGACCAAGGAAAAACATCATACAAGAGGTAAAGGTAGCTTACTACCACTATTTTGGGTGTAAAATTGGTGATCAAGAAAAATATTGGGCGCCACATTGGTGTTATAGAGTTTACACATCTAGCTTGACAAAGTGGCTGAATAAGAAGAGAGCAAGTATGCTATTTGCCCTTTTCACGATATGGCGTGAGCCCAAAGATAATCTAACTGACTGTTATTTTTGCATAAATAATATTTCTGGATATTCAGGCAAAACTAAACAATACATTAAACATCCAGATATTGCATCTGCAATGAAACTAGTACCTCATGGAGATGTTCTTCCAGTGCAACATCCACCAGTGAATTGGGAACAGAAGAGTTATCCTGCGAAGAGGACAATGAATCCTCTTCATCCACTTCATCTAGTAATTTTGATCATACAAGAAGAACTAACTGTTCTGATTTGTGATTTGTATCTACAAAAGCAGTATGAGGAACTTTCTGGCTCTCGTTTACTGTAATGAAATTTATTTGCTTCAGGAACACGACTTTCAATTTACCGAAGACACCATCAAAGTCTTGTTTTTCACTAATATATACAATATATTTTATGTTTCTGTACAAATGTTGATGCAATAATGGAATAATTAGGTACTGAACATCATCCTTAAGAATGGAGACTTTTTATTGACTTATCTAAAATTAGTCTGAAAGCTGTACTATTGCAAAATGGGAACACTAAGCCATCGATTCCTGTTGCTCGTGCTGTGAATATGCAAGACACTTATCAAAGCATTTAGATTATACATTCTTAAATGCAATTTTTAATGAATAAATAAAATTATTTGCAAAAACATTTTTTCACGATACATAACAATATTTTGAATAAATCATAACTCGAAAAATGAAGGTGATCAGTAATTTTCAACATGAATTTTAGAATCAGCATCATCAAATTTCTCAGAAACAGTTGCATTTTTGTAGTACCAGAGAAAATGTTTTGTTGTTGTCAAGAGTAATAATTAATTGATACAGAAGATGGTTATTTCTCTTTCTTGAAATGTAATATATCACTCTATGTTGTGTAAATTGTTGTTCAAGTAAATTTCAGGCTAACAAAAGATTTCTACATGTCATGGAACCTTTTGATTTAAAGCAGGTTTTTTTTAGTGTGTTTGTAGACTTAGACATAAATAATCAAATTCATATACAAGCTTCTCCAGAGTGACAGCAGCTCTGCAACTAAAATCGGTGTCGATTCTGTTGTTAAACGGAACTCGTTACTTCTTCAATAACTGAAATTTTTCTCTTTGGTCCATGCAGGAAGCCCGTATCATCACAGTGATTATATCTTGTGACGTCATAAAGTTCAGGATGAGCACAAGTCCTTCTCGGAGAGTTGTGCCACCGCATGTCTGGAGTGGGGACATTTTCATTCAGGTTGTTCTCGAATTCACTAATCATTAGAAATTTCTCCTCCTTATTGCAGGACGTGATACATTCAGCAGCACACCACTCATCCAAAAGGTTATTTTCTCCTAAATCTACAAGTCCTTCTTCGGAGATGCAAGTCAAAAGCTCTGGACGCTTATCGTCATCGGCTACATCTACCGATGTCGCAAAAGATATTGTTCTCTGACATCTTCTTATTGGCGGCGCCCTCTCACGGCTAACGTTATTGCCACAAGTGCAGATATCAGTGTTACGCAGAGTCAAACATCGTTCAATTTCATAACGGTCTTGCTCTTCTATGCTATTGGTCGTTACTTGCGGTTTTTTACTGATACTCTTTCGAAAGTTCATAAGAAATAAAGCAAGAGTCCCTGCCAAAATGCACCCACACGAAAACATAAATCCTGTCTTTGGTCCTTGACTTTTATTGATGTATCCTACAGAACAAAAGGAAAGAAACTGAATCAGAAGTAAACTTTCGATATAATATTTTAAAGTTGTAAACTTGTCTCTGAAAATGATCACCTTATTTGTTCACAAAAACTGAGATATCAGCTTTCATGAGATATATATATGACAGTTCTCTCCAATTTCTTAATAAATATATCACATCTTGCTTGCTTTCTTATTCTTCTTAACTAATATGTATGAAGTGTTAGCAAAAGGCGTAATATGAATGAAGTTGCGATCTTTAATCGTATGAGTACTTTTATTCTTTGTTTTAAGAATCAAGAAACCTCATGGAAAGTATGTAAACAGGCTTGTTTGTAAACAGAGGATTAATATTTTGTTATAAGAAATGAAAACGAATGAAATCTGGTGGTTGAAAGTGTGTTTTGGGTATGAAATATAATTATCGTTTTGAAGTATAAACTATAATATTTAAATATAATATTTATTTTGTAGCAAAATGTAATATTTTTAGTATAAGAATAGTGGATACGCTAATAGTGGACGTTTGTCAGCAATAGAAAGAATATTTATTAGTATAAGAATTTATTGTCTTTCATTAGTATGAGAATAAGCTTTTGTCAGCCTAAGATGGAGATTACTGAGCGCAGGAATTGACATACATAAACATAAGGAGTTTTTATCACAAGATAGGCATTCAATAACATAACACTTTACGAATGAATATTTATAAGTACGAGGATGGACGTTTATTTGCACATGAATGGATTTATATTTTTGTAATGATGAATGTTTTATCAGTACCAAGTTCAAAAAAAAAGCTTCATTAATACACGCATTTACTTTGATTCGTGAAAAAATAACTTCAAAGAACACAAGGACGAAAAGCGACTAGTAAAAGAATAGACTTTTATAAGCACGAGAATGGCTTTTTTTGGCATAAGGATGAACTTTTATTCCTACAAGAATATACATTTATCAGCAAAAGGATGAATTTTATTAGCACAAGTCTATACTTTCATTTGCCAAAGGTTATACATTAATAAGCTAGGATCTTTATTAACGTACTGATGGACTTTTATCAGCAAAAAGATATAGTTTTGTTCCAAGAAAAGTAGTTTTAGCACAAGCTTAGATTTTTATTTGTACAAGAACAGACTGTTATTGGTGCAAGAAAATGTTTAAACGTTATTTTTAAACAGCAGAAGCATGGTAAAATATTTCATGAAAATCATAACTAAGGTTTCATGATATGTCAAAAAAATGTGCAATATTTATTTTGTTTTCTCAACATGTATGATGATTGTATAACTTTAAAGTTTTCCAATAATATGCTCTCCAGTTTCATAAAAGATCAGAAGACAATGTAAAGAAATAATGACAGTAATTAAATTCTCCTCAGGAATGTAACGCTTATGTAATTGTTACCGATGTAGATACCATTCCTCACTCCACCAGGCTGTTGACTGAGGTTTTGAAAATTGTCTTTACCTTGCTTTCATAATCAAGCTTTAATGACAGTAGCCAATAAGATGAATCATCTGGAGTTTCTAGCCCTTCCAGAAGTTCATCTGCCTATGGCTGTGGAAATGTGTTCATTCACTGAAATTCAATATTCCCTAATTCTCCTTGACATTAACTATTGGTGATGACCAAACACTTTCTAACGACTGTCTGATACTCTTCTCATGCTGGCTATGTCCGTTGACAAACAGGGCAGTTGAAATTGTTTTTTTGTTTGTTTCTTTCAAAAGGAACAACATCCTCATTACATCCACAACTTTTGCATTTCATAGAAACTTCACAGCTTCCAACTAAGACTAGGGTAAACATGACATTCTCTCAGTCAGTATTGAATATATATAAATTACTTTGCAAAAGACAACGGACTTTAACTAAAATCGTTATACAAGCGGGGGAAGAAATAATTTCAAAATAAGATTTCTCTACAACATGTAAACCAATGAGCACATAAGTTGTATTGTTCGAAAGCTCTAAAAAGATAATTTCATTGTTTTCCAGCTATTGTGATGACCAAAACAGCCACTTATTTATGTAGAATCGACTCCCGTTATATAGTTAAAACAAAAAGTATATTAAATTATAGTTTATGTTATAAGATACCACAGATAACAGAGTGTTTAAAGATGAAGCTTTTTTCTCTTTGATGATTCGAAACATTTTTCAATTAAACAATACATGTAGGTTCCTTACCTGTAACAGGAATTCCAATTAATATTGGAATAGACTGTGACCACTGAAGATAGCTCCAAGCACGGTCAAAGTTCCTTGGCCTAACCTTCTCGTATAGATACATTTTCAAGCTGTATTGATATCCTCCACTGAAAATTCCATATATCCAAACGAATAATACATATCCGTGGTAACCATTCACAGCGCAAAATGACAAAATGGCTATTACAACTCCAAACATGGCAGCTTGACATAGATACTGACGAGCTATCATACACTGTGCACTGTTCTTCAGAATGAGCAAACTGAACGTGCAACACCCTACTATATAAGCAAAACCTTGAAAAATCTGGAGAAGGAGTATAGAAACATCTTCTAGACCTTCATCTTTGGCTATATGAACCTGCAACAAATAACACGAAATGTTTTTAATTACATGCATGACTGACTGTCTTACGGAAGATATTTTTAGTTGTTGTTAGTATAGTTTATACATTTATATAGTTGGAAAATACTAGTAAAGCCCTTCTCTGACTGAAGAAGAGCTTTCCACAATGAACTCCTAGGAACTTACTAATCCTGATCTAGTTCATCAACTAGTGTGAGGCCTGTACATTCACGTACATATACACAAACCACGTACTGTCTATAATAAATTTACTGATTATACAAAACGGAAACTTCTTTCGCATCACGAAATATATCTTATTTATTTATGAATTGGTAACAGTTTAATTAACAATAAATACTTAAAACTTCGAAATAAAAAGACAAAAAATGGCGTATGCCATTGTATGTTCTTTAATAATCTTTTTTAATGATTGACCAAGTGGTTAGCTTACGGGACTGCGGATCTGCGGAACCACTGTTCGAGTTCCGTTATCGTAAAAATAATAGCGCTCCGCATTCTGAGGCCATGGGTGCGTTATAAGGGTGGCAGTCAAATCCCACTATTTGGTCACACATGAGTAGCCAAAACGTTTGCGGTGGATGTTGTTGGCTAACTACCTTTTTTTTTTCTAGTCTATCATATCAAAGATAGGTACAGCTAATTCAGATAGTCCTCGAGTAGCTTTGCGCTAATATCCGAAAATAAACTTTTTTAATTCTGTAAATCTTCAAATTTGAAAGATATGCCAAAACAATTCTAGTGATTTTTTTGTAAGATTATCATTTCAGACTTGTCTCATTTAAGGAAAAAATTACGCTGAACGGAACACTCAAGAGATAATTGAAATTTGTAATATAGTAACTATGATAAAGCAAAACCATTGTTATAAAACAATATCACTCACTTCCATCAAACCATTTTTATGCAAACTAAGCATGTAACATCCATCATGTGATCCGAATTATAGATTATTGCTCTGTCAGATCACACACATAGATAAATGTTGTAGAGCTGGTGTTACGTCTTTATAACTCATGACATTCCATTTCAATATAGTGAATATCCAATTCATTAGCGTTAAAGCTTGGGACGGGGGAGGGAGCATAGCCTGATGGTTAGGTTACTCGACTTGCATTGTGCGCATCGCGGGAACAATCCTCGTCGCCGAACATGCCTCCTATTTCAGCCGTGAGGGCTTTATAATGTGACGGTAAAATCGAACTATTCGTTGGTAAAAGAGAAGCTCAAGAGCTAACGTCGTTGGGTAATGACGACAGCTGCCTCCCCTCTCTAATTTATCGCTTCAAAATTAGAGACGGCTAATGCAGATAGCTCTCGAGTAGCTTTGCACTAAAATTCAACGAATAAACAATTAAAGTCTGGTAAGCATTCAAGCTACTCCACTTGGCGAATCTCTTATTTCTCAAAAGAAAGTTTCATCAACTAGATTATCGTCAAAGCCAATTGCACCAACATATGATAGCATATGAAGGGTTGTAGGTTGTTGCCCTATAATGTGACATTAATGGTATCACATTGCGAGGTATAGGTCAGTGCATCGACCAATTCTTATTCCTGCACTTACCATATTTCCACTATCACTAAATTCGTTACAATCTTAAATGAAAATGGTGTTATATCTAGTTCTGTGTTCCTTTCAAATACGTAAAAAAGCCTGTTATTTGACTTCAGACTGAGCTGTAAGTCATCTGTGTAAAGAATGTTCTTCCATATGTCGTTGGTGTCTACTGGTCGTTTTCTTGGCACTATTGCAGAAGAACTGTTTAGTTTAGAATGCACCTCACTGAGCATCGTGTATAAAGGTTTTACACTGACGCCAATACTATAGTTTACTTCGCCATGTTGGACGTCAAATGCTTATATTCGTCTTAGGTGACAAACAACAAATTTTGCCTTTAATGTCGCCGTAATTCATCTTAGGTATGTACATAAAGAAATATATATCGAGAAACTGAAGAACCGTAGAGTTTCGGAAACACGCCTTTCAAAACATGTAAAGATTTACCAAATCTTTTATTGATTTATATTACCGTTGGGTGCTAGAAAGGAATGTTTGAAGTCTAATATGGTGGCATTGAATGAAAAAGAAGGCTCTGTGACCACTATATAATGATGACTTGTGAAATCTGTTTCTAACCATTTGTACACTGATGTATCATCTAATCGCGGCTGTGAAGACTTGATTCAATGTCGGAACGATTGTAGTGAGCAAGAATCATGAAAAGACTATCATTTACTTGTGTTGTTTATGATCGCCTGCTTTGTCTACATGCCCGAGCAACTGTACCATTGGTTTGAAAGAGACACATTATTCTGTTAATGACACTTTGAGACACTTGTAGTCAAATCACAACAACTTGTTTCTGTTCGTCCAATGACTTTCACATGAGTGAAACACGTCTTCTTTGAAATTTAGTTGTACCTCATGAATAACTTGGATCATTTTCAGCTCTGTGACTCACTATGTGCTGGTAATTAAGAAAAGTCTATGTAAGGTATCTATAGAGAGCATAGTATGAATAATGAATTATCTGCATTCAACTTTAGACCTAATATGCAGAACCATGATTGAAAGAGCGATTAGCGTTAGTTTATAAGAGTGGTTTTTGTCGTGTCCCAAGTTCTTAAATATAACATTAAAAATTCTAAGTATCTTTTAATTGTTTTGTGTAGTGTATTAACCAATTGAATGCGACTACTTTAAATATAAAGTGTACCAGCCATACGCCGTATACGGCACACTCGCATTCAACTGCCGGAGGCGGACCGTACTCTACACGGCGAATCAGTTAGAATATAATATTTAAAACTTTATTGAATCTATAAAATAAAGGTCTTCTGATGATTATGAATCTTTGCGAATGGAACATATTGATTTTAATGAATAATTGATATCAACAACTGAAGACATTGTTAATGTCTTTAATCAGAATCTGGAACAACGAGCTGCCGTAACATAGAGTGAACGTTTTACACGAAATAAATATTTATATATTTAGTTTGATGGGTAAATATTTATAGGGAATTCGGTCTTTTGTGTTTACTTGTTTACATGAAGATATAACTTTTAGCTTGCATCATTGTTTTCAAACAATAATACAAGAAATTACAAAAAAAAGAGAGTGAATTTGTTATATTTTGTTGACTTTATGTTTACTGGGTAATTAAAGTACTAAAACTAACAATTCCTAAAATATTTTGAAAATGACAAAGTGACTCCTGTGGGTACAAAAATATATTTTTATTATGGGATTGTGTTTTTAGAGAAATAGAAATTTTACTTGATTTATAAGAAGATGTAGTGTTATTAGAATAAACAAATAGCAAGAAAACCGACACTACGTGAGACTTTTTCAAAAAACGAAAGTTCATTCTTATGTAGCTGCTGCGTTTATATCGTAAAAATAAGAAAAACTGAAAAGGAATTATTTGCTATGATAAGTTATTCAAAAGTTAGCTCACTGTGTCCCGACTGTCTATCTGATCTAGACAGTACTGTTTCCCTAGCAAAGTAGGCTTTCATAAATTAATGGGGTTAGTGTCATTTGTCACAGTCATCTTCAAAACGTCAAACCTCACTATTCAACAACCATCAAATCATTAGTTTACAAGGCTTTCTCTAGTGATTTAAATAAAATGGAACATTAAATGTGTGATAGACGTATATGCTATATGTAAAATCTGGCGAGAAAGAAAAGATTATTTGATAGCTATTTAATTAGGTAGTTATTGTAAATATTTTATACTTTCTGGCTTTTACACGGAGCATTTAGTCTTAGGTTAGGCAATAAGCTTAAGAAATATCAAATACGTAGTGGTTAATAATTTATCAACGTTACTTTAGAACTCTTTATAGGCATTGCTTTTCCAAACTATATGCTACATGGATATTTTCACTTCAGCATAAAACACACTACGTACATATTTTAAAGTCAATAGAAGTTAAAATTCAATTAGGTGTTTTTCATTGTCTTTGCATACATATACAGGGGTACATTAGTTCGTCAAGTGAGAGATAATGGGCTTAACCAAGAGATGAAGTGTATGATACTTATGTAAAGGATGAAGTAGGAAAGCAGAGAGAAATGATGAGTCAGAGCTGGTGTGAATCAAATCTAGAGACAATTTTCATGACAGTCTTACACCTTCTAAAGAATGTTTTAAATGAACACAGAGCTTCGAACTAAATTGATTGCTAAATTGGTTTAGTTATAGTATATAATTAATAAATACAGACATGTATATATGCACTGTAATTCAAGTTTAACGTAAATAATTGTATATAACATGTGGAGAGTGTTACAGCAACGGACTAACTATTTTAAAGGTAATGATAAAATAAAATATATATAAAATACTACAATTTCCTTTATTATACGACATTTGCAATACGGCCACAAAATCTCTACAGTAACATAATTAAGTTAAAATATATATATTTTATACAGATTTTAACTATAAAAGTTGACAAAAATGTAAGATTAAACTGACGTTTTTAACAGAAACAAATTTAGTTTAGTGTTTATATAGTAATTTCTGGAAATAAGCAATTTCTTGTGAAAATTGAAAATATGCTAGAAATGAGCGACGAAATTTTTACTTGAAGTTATATTTCTCTGTAAGTAAAGTCAAACTTACCATGTAAAAGTAAGGTGTGTATAACCCAAAGAATGACAGTGACGTTGAAAACATTATTATTTGAAAGCTATATTTCTCTGTAAGTAAAGTAAAACTTACCAAGTAAAAGTAAGGTGTGTATAACCCAAAGGATGACAGTGACGTTGAAAACATTATTATTTGAAAGCTATATTTATCTGTAAGTAAAGTAAAACTTACCAAGTAAAAGTAAGGTGTGTATAACCCAATGAATGACAGTGACGTTGAAAACATTATTATTTGAAAGCTATATTTCTCTGTAAGTAAAGTAAAACTTACCAAGTAAAAGTAAGGTGTGTATAACCCAAAGGATGACAGTGACGTTGAAAACATTATTATTTGAAAGCTATATTTCTCTGTAAGTAAAGTCAAACTTACCAAGTAAAAGTAAGGTGTGTATAACCCAATGAATGACAGTGACGTTGAAAACATTATTATTTGAAAGCTATATTTCTCTGTAAGTAAAGTCAAACTTACCAAGTAAAAGTAGGGTGTGTATAACCCAAAGGATGACAGTGACGTTGAAAACATGATTATTTGAAAGCTATATTTCTCTGTAAGTAAAGTAAAACTTACCAAATAAAAGTAAGGTGTGTATAACCCAAAGGATGAAAGTGACGTTGAAAACATGATTATTTGCAAAGTTTTTGTCTTAAGAGGCGAAAAGTCTAAAAAGGGGGGTTTTTCCTGAGAAGAATTTTTGTCTTTAACTTTTCGTTTCTGATTCTTAAGATGAAGTATTGCTCTACGTTGGGGATGGTACAATGAGGCTGATCGGTAGAAAATTCCAAGAACAAAAACTAAAAACATGACACCTGTTACAGCGTGGAGCCCTAGCCTCCAATCCAACAACCTGAAAAATCAAACAAAACACACTTAGGATTATATTTACAAATGAAACTGGAACGTAAAGAGTTTTCATAAATCAGAATATTGCTTCCAACTTTAAAGATATCATCATGCCTAACTACTATATACCAATTTCAACATACGAAAACCTAATCCACATAAATCAAATGAGCTAAATCAATCAATAAATTATCTTGAAAACACCGTATTTATTTTATTTATTTATTTGATTTGACAATGAATACATATATATATTTCTTAAAAACAATTACGAATTAGATCATAACAAAATATTTATCAAATGGCTCTCACAAGAGAAAACTTGAAAACACTACATTACAAAATCTTTGCTCGATTAACACTAGATACTAATACATATATAGTATGTTATAGATATATAAAGTGTTTATGATGCATGTTTGTACACAAAACCGGAACTTGGAAGAGTGAAAAGTATTAAGAATTTGTAGCCGTAAACTCCATACAAGTGAGAGTACGTGATTATTAGATTAAGTTCTTCTAACTGGTTTGTACTGTAAAATATGCTTATCATAATTTAGCTTTTCTACTCTGATTATTTTTCGTTCAAGTTATACTCTAACAAATAGTCTTCAGAAATGTTAATAAATATCTGGTTTATTAGCATTACTGCATTGCATTCAATAACGTATAACTTGGTGCTGTGTATTTCAGTTTTAATTAAAACGTTGGTTTTATTGTTTTAATTGATAATTTCTACGCTATTTAATCTTAAATTTGAATAAAGGTTTCAAATTGTTTTAAGCATACGTTTTGTAGTTGTTCACTTTGGATAATACATGGTACTATAAAGTTACATTTTAACGTATTTTAAACAGTTTTCTTATTTAAAGTCATGAACATCATACAAGAACAAAATTAGCTTACGTATGCATATAATCGAACTATTATATAGATTTACGCTTTACATGAATAATCATATACTTCAAAAACAACTTTGAAACACTGATAATTCAGAAGACATTTTTAAACTTAATCTATCTTACTTTGTTAACAAATTTACTCTTAAACCTATAGATAGATCTAATTAATCATAACGCAGATTATCTCTATAATATTCTGTGAAATTACTGGAGTTTAACATCAGTAACACCTAATTCGTAACATGCACACGTACTGATTTATTAAATATAAAGATTAAGCCTACTAAACATGGACGTAAAATCTTGCATGTGTACGTATAAATCACATCACACTCAACTGTGGTAATGTGTGCGTATAGATCACATCACACTTAACTGTGGTAATGTGTATGTATAGATCACATCACACTCAACTGTGGTAATGTGGACATATAGATCACATCACACTCAACTGTGGTAATGTGGAAAACAAAGAAAATTAAAAACTTGAACAAAGATACGGCGATTCAGTGATTGACAAACGTATTGAAAATCAAAATAACCCTAAGATATATATATAAAAATATTCAAATAATCAAATATTTCATAATGTATAATCCTGAAAATAGATCTAATGTTAATTAAGCCAGTTTTCATAAAATACATTTAACTTTCAAGAGTTCAAGTCACTAAAAATTAAAGATTTACAATACCGTGAAAAATAGGTTATTTCATTGGTATATTTGCTTTAATTTTGCCTCTTCTTTATATAACTCATTATGAATTATAAGCATATATTTACTTATAATATTCACATGGAAAATCTAATTTCTTTAGGAAAATAACCATGCTCAGAACTGAGACAAAAACAACTTAATTAGTTTTAATACACTACTAAACTCTCACTGAATTAATCATTTTCTTTGCTTTATCAAACTATCAGGCTAGATTTAATGGAAATAATAATATTGGTATATTAATATGTAATGTTTATTGTATCATGAAACAGTCATTCAGGGTCATACATTTCATTTTAAAGAAAAATTGTAATTCAACACTGTATATGCTTCAAAGAAAATTATTCTTACAATTATATTAATTTCCGACCATTCAACAAGCAATTACAGAGTTTCTCAGCACAAATGAAAGCGGAAGTTTTACTGATCGAACGTTTCCAAGGAAATGTTTATATTTATGTTAGCAAGAAGATCGTAATTACTGTAGCTCTGTGCCACCCCAGGTTTTATTTGTCGATATGAACTGAAATACTATCGACGAACTGTAGATTACGTCCTTCTTTTTAATCATTCATTAAGAATACAGCAAACACTAAGAAGGCTTTGTTCTAGAATTTAGAAAACGCGTACGATCAATTTTATCTTTGATTACTTTTCCAGTAAATCTAATATTTGTTTTCTTTATTTCTTCAGAATGTTACAACGTTATTAAAACATCGCGATTAAATACATTCTTGTAAGTGCAAGGACCTCGCCCAGTTATTAAACGTGTGATACTATCAAACTTCTGTTGGCCAAACTGTTCGTCGTATTTCAATCTTCCTTTTTTAAGACAAAGTAAAAGCCATGTAAATGGCAGAATAGACAGTAAAGTTGGTTGGTTTTAAAATGCCATTAGATAAGCATTGCAGACAAGATCAATTTCATATTTCCTCCGCCTCGTGCGAGGACATCCAAGAATGTACAACTAGTCGAAAATAAAGATATTTTTCAATTCATTGACTTGTAAGTGCAGTATAAATACACGTTTATGAATGCTTATTTACATATTTATACAAATGATTCTCTATATCAGTGACTTGTAGAAGCTAAGAATGAATCCATATAAGTAGAATCATACATACAAATAAATAGCTTTCTCCACTATGCTCTCGAACCCTCAATATCCAGAGATACTTCTCCAGAGAATTTGATAAGACAAATGACTTTAGTGATTGGACAAATTCCACATTAAGTGACCGAGTAGCCTTTGACTACAGTTGTAGCTTAACAGACTAACATTCATTGATCTGGCGCCATGTCACTCAAGGAAGTGAGATGCAGTCTCTTGGCGTTTGTGGAAATTCAGAGAGAATGAATAGGAAAGTAGATAGTTCATACTGTTACCAATACTCAAGAAATCTAAATTCTGCTTAATGAAAAAATGATGTTAGTTCTTGTAGCTCAATGACATCCATTTCATTTTTAGCTTCGGATTTTTGTTGTTACTAATGGAATCACTAAAATCTAATATTACTAGCTTAAGCCTAAGATACAGAAGTGAATATTATAGATATCTGCTCACGCAAAAGGTAAATATACCGAGAAATGCATTAAAAACAAATAAAAGAGCGACATCTTGTGCGTAAGATACGGTATGTAAAAGTGCTTCATTCTTAGTTTCATAATTTTATTTTCAGACGATTTACTTTTGAAGTTCTAAAGCACCCATACGCTTTACCACATCAATGCAAGTTCCATATTATTTGACTACTTGTGAAAGAAATACATATACATTTTTGGAACGACTTTTATAAATCAATATTGCGAATGAAGTTTGATATAGACAACGTGTTCACCAGTATAACGTCCTAAAATTGATTATGTGAACGCATCTAACAAATGTTTACAGTCTTAAAGTTGAAATATGTTGGTTATAATTTTGCATTGTCGTACATCACGAGATTTGGGTATATAATATACTGTTTTTTTATTTACGAGTAAGTACTTGAAAATGTAAAATAGTAATTTTTTTATATATATTTTAGGACCTGGCAAGGCTGATTAGAGCACTCGACTCGCAATATACGGGTGCGAGTTCGAATCTCGTCGCCGAGCATTTTCCCTTTTCAGCCGTAGAAGCGTTATAATGTTATAGTCAATCCTAGTCTTCGTTTCTAAAAGAGTAATCCTATAGTTGACAGTGGGTGGTGTTGACTAGCTGCCTTCCCTCTAGTCTATCACTTCTAAATTAGGGACGGTTAGCGCAGATAGCTCTCGAGTATCTTTGCGCGAAATTCTAATCCTTAATGTAATTCCCATGTTTCACATGTGTGTGTGTGTATGTGTGTCAGTTTGGCTGACTAACGGTTAAAACCAAAACGAAAGATAAGTAAGCCAACTCCAAACACCCTATTGTAACAAGAGGTTTTCTTTTTGCGATTGCGTTTATAAAAAAAAACCATATAGGAGCGAACTTTGACACAAATGTCCCTCCAGCGGATCAGTGGTAAATTTGTCGACTTATAATGTTAAAATCCTTTAAGATAGATTCTTCCTGGTAGGCAGAGTGCAGGTAATGTGTTGTGTAACTTTACGCTAAATCAAACAAACAATCGACACAAATGACGCTTTCATATTTATAATGAATGATTTTTTCCAGACTTTCAGTTTCTGCTACAAAAACATTTTGTGGACATATGAATAGAGTTAATATCTTAAAACCTTGTGTATCTAGGAAAACTGTGTTTTCCTTTTACTCATTATAGGCCAGGTGTGGCCTCGTGGCTTTATATGCTAAACTGTGAATCCGAAGATCCGTGGTTCACGACATGTCCACAAAAACGCTTTCTGCACATTGAGGCGTTCGGTGCGCTATAAGAGTGAGAGTCAGTTCTCACTATTCAGTTAGACAAGAGTATCTCAAGATTTGGCGGTGGATGCCGTTAACTAGATACCCTCTCTCTAGTCTATTGGAGATATTTATGTACAAAGAGCTTTTTGTGTAACTTTGAAAAAATTCTGAAACAAACAAGCCTATAATCATTATGCTTTCTATTGTATAACATCATTTTTAGAAGGCTGATGGCTACAATTACGCATTTCTGCTCGATAACGCAGTTTCACTTGTAACAAGTTTCTGCGAAGTACAGCGAGGTCAGGCTTAGACCACCCGTATTGACGAACTTTTCACTAACCCTCCACTCTCATGGACATCGACTTCTAGAATGATGTTTAAGCAGGTCAAAGGTATAAAAGTCCATTAGAGTCGCATACGGAATTCGAATTGTCATTAGATTGTTGTTATTCTAGCCCCTTCGAACAACTTTCTCAAAACAATAACAAACAACAACAACAACAAAAAAAGCAAAAAAAATACAAGCCGCTGATTCGAGACGTATCTGTGAGCTTTCGCAAATTTAAAATATTTCTTTATATTTTTGATAACCGGGCCTACATCAAACTTAATTACAATGATATTTTTGGATTGAAGGTTCTCTGTAGTAACCATAGCTTTCACTTTGTGGATGTGAGTATTTCTTTCGATTGACTTGGGATGTAGTTTTGTAGCCAATTCCTGTACTAAATGTGCTATTGTTCAGATTCTTCAGTTGCTGCTCCCCAGTGGCACAGCGGTATGTCTGCGGACTTACAACGCTAGAATCCGGATTTCGATACCCGTGGTGGACAGAGCACAGATAGCCCATTGTGTAGCTTTGTGCTTAACTTCAAACAAACAATCAATCTTCAGTTGCTATG
>NW_013666869.1:85218-89176 GCF_000517525.1 Limulus polyphemus | reverse complement strand
AACTTAGTCACACAAGTCACCACACTGTGCTATCACTATTAGAGTCAACTTAGTCACACAAGTCACCACACTGTGCTATCACCATTAGAGTCAACTTAGTCCCCCATGTCCCAACACTGTGCTATTACCATTATAGTCAACTAGTCACACAAGACACCACACTGTGCTATCACTATTACAGTCAATTCAGTCCCCCAAGTCCCAGTACTGTGCTATCACTATGAGAGTCGACTTAGTCACACAAGTCACCACACTGTGCTATCACTATTAGAGTCAATTTAGTCCCCCATGTCCCAGCACTGTGCTATCACCATTAGAGTCAACTTAGTAACACAAGTCACCACACTGTGCTATCACTATTAGAATAATTTAGTCACACAAGTCACCACACTGTGCTATCACCATTAGAGTCAACTTAGTCACACAAGTCACCACACTGTGCTATCACTATTAGAGTCAACTTAGTCACACAAGTCACCACACTGTGCTATCACCATTAGAGTCAACTTAGTCCCCCAACACACACACACATATATATATATATATATATTCTACATATCTATATTATATATAGTAGAAGCTATAAATGAAAATTATGGAACACTTAAATTTTGTTCATTCAGCAGTACACCAGTTATATTTTACAGCATCTTACTCATCGTCTAGGTAAAAAGTGCAATAAATGTTTGAAAACCATCATTCGTAGGTTCTATTTCCAATATTTTCAGATATTTTACTGTTTTACAATTTCCACTCAACATTTACTTTACTTTACGTATCTTTACATTGAATTAAAGAGATAACTGTTTATTATCAGTAACCTTGTTTTCACTTTTATTAAAACACGTAATCAGCTTTTGAATTACCATAAAACTTTTTCTAATGAAAATCGTAATATCAATTGTAAAACATCTAGCAGGTACTGTTAGCATTGTTAAGTTGCTTAATGGGAAAGTTTCCTGCAAGTGCGTGGTCATGCTGTTGGGGAAGTCTAGGAAAGAGGAAGGGTAAGAAAATAATTTTACTTACTTACAAAAAAAAAGTTTCGCATACTCATGGTTGTTCTTTAGAAGGCTATCTTAGGATAACAGTAGAGAAAAGTTAAAATGTTTATATCAAAGAATTTATTTTAATTAAGATTAATGCGGTGTACCAAGTGAAAGGGGTATTTTCTGCTTTACAACTAACATCTGGTGTTTGTAAGAAAACTTTTTAGAATGAAATAAACATTTCTGATTAATTTCAATTTTCATAAAACACAAATTGGTTATAATACGATGATCATTTAGCAAAACACCTAATGTCATATATTAGTTTGAAGACCACGAATTCAGTTACCTTCCTTAGCCAACAATAAGAAAAGATCTTGATCCAGACATCTTTGAAATGGATGTGAATGTCGCATTTACCATCATAATTTTTTGCCAGTATCTCTGTACCAGTTGCGGATCATAATCCTTGACAAATGGACAAGATACTTTCCAAGACCTCTTGAAATCGATGGTATTCTAAGTCTAGATTATTATTGATTATTATTACGAGGAAAGATGGTACAATTCAAGAGTAAGTGGGGAATTCCAATAAACTGCCAGTCACTGTATCACATTCTGTTAAAATTAAACGTTAATAATTTCTTATGCTTATGCTTAGTTAAAATAACCCAAGTGTATTATAACATTTTGAGAAAACAATATTCGTCAAGCAGCAACACAAATGAAAAACATTTGCTTAAAACGTTCTAAGCATTTTTTATTTCAAGTGATGGTTAATCTTAATAATTTTTGAACTTTACGTTATAGGCTATTGCTCTTGTGATATTATGTATTGTATCTTTAAGCAATTTAGTATTCCACATTTGACTCAGTGCAGGAATAATTAACCACTTACCTGATAATGTTTATTAATAATACAGACACAATCACAATTCCTACGCCAGTGCCAGACTGGACAAACAGCTCCACTAATTCGCGCCTGCGCTTGAAGTACTGTCCGATCATAATATTTGAAGTTTCTCTGGCGACTCCGAGTCCACAACTCATAAAAAACCCATAACTGACGAACACTTGATGCATTTGAGAGGCAAATGAGGTAAAAAGGCATCCCAAGGTTGTCATCAGTCCCCCAAACACTGCTGTAAGTCTAGTACTTTTTCTTCGGCAAACAGCCACAACTAGAGGGGTGACAAGGAGCCCACATGCCATTGACAGAGCTCCTATCCATTCTATGAAAAAATAACAAATTATGAATAAATCATTTTTCTATTGAATGTTTATTTAACCATTTTTAAGAGTTTAAAAACAAGGCGATTCTCCTCATCTTATTAAACTAAGGTAAAATGACTTACAAGCGGAAAATCAGCCCAGTTCATTTTCCATCTCCGTTTAAAAAATAGTTTGCTTGACAGAATGAAGTTTCTCGGTGTGTGAGTCTTTCCTTTGTATTAAATTTTCTGAGATAAATAGAACAGTTGTTATGTATATTCTTTCAGAAAACAACTTAACCTTAAGACATCCTAAACAAAAGATATAATTCACATTTATTTCAGGTCAAAGTGAAGTGATTGAACGCTTTTAAGAAGTTTTTCAACACATCCTTACCTCCGTAAGAATTGTGAAACCAAACATTTCCAAGTATGCCTCAAATTAACAACATTTTTCTCAGCCTCATGGCTGTCCTTTGAAACTTATACGCTCTGTATATTTTTACTTCCATTTTGAAATTTGATATGGACGTTTGATTTCGACACGTGAAAGGAACTCTGAGTTCTAGATAGAGATAATATCAACTTTTCTTGTGAGTGTAAGTGAAGAGTGTCTACACATTTAGAAAATGCTCTGCCCAAACGAAAAACGCTCAACATCAGTGAAATACAGGCAAAAAGTTGTAAGTTCTCTGTTACTGTATATTACCATGAACATAGCATGTTCTCTGACCTAAACAAGAAAAGGTAAACCGTATTTGTTGGTTGTTATTAATTGCTTTATCTTGTGGGCTAACGGTTAGCTATTGGTCAATACATTAATGGAATCCGATGCTGTTGTGTCAACTGAACAATGGATAGATGTGTTTAGTAGCACAAAGAGAGATTCATGCAGATGAAGGAGCTATGTTCATTAGCTAGGCCGTTGTTTATATAGCTATGTTAAGAGTTGGAAGATGGGAAGGCATACACTTTACCATATATACTTAGTCGGATGTTTTGCTCGGTAAGTTTGTGAACCAAGTCTGTTCTACAATAGTTGATACACATTAGATTGCATATAAACGTATAGTTAGGGAAGTTGTACATCAAAATAGGTGCTTTGATTATATAATATTGGAACAAAAATTTGAGGCTAAGAATCATGCAAACAGTTTGGGATTAACTGGAATGGTTATATGTTATATAATAAGAGATCGATGAGGTGAATTATGAGCCGCAGCTATTTTTTTATATATTCACAAGTACTTTGAACGCATCAACAAGCTAATACTCTAATGCCGTCAATGATTCCAGAAATGGATATTCCAAAAATCAAAAATGGGTGACTAAGTTGACTCTAATGGTGATAGTACAGTGCTGGGACTTGGGTGACTAAGTTGACTCTAATGGTGTTAGCACAGAGTGGTGACTTGTGTGACTAAATTGACTCTAATAGTGATAGCACAGTGTGGTGACTTGTGTAACTAAGTTGACTCTGATGGTGATAGCACAGTGCTGGACTGTGTGTGTGTGTATCTATACTGAGAGTTAATCACATTTGATATGAATGATCTGCACATGCTAATGAAACTGCGTATCTGCAGATACAGTTGAGGAATGTGGGTTGACATATATTTAGTTCATGACAAATTTCAATTATTCGATAGTGCATTTCTGTAAAATTGTTAAGAGACGTGAGTCAACAGAGACAACCTACTGAAAAAGGAAGCCTTTATTATTTCTTCATAGCAACTGAAGATTGTTTGTTTGTTTGAA
>NW_013666869.1:83431-84360 GCF_000517525.1 Limulus polyphemus | reverse complement strand
GACTAAGTTGACTCTAATGGTGATAGCACAGTGTGGAGACTTGTGTGACTAAGTTGACTCTAATGGTGATAGCACAGTGATGGGACTTGGGTGACTAAGTTGACTCTAATGGTGATAGCACAGTGTGGTAATTTGTGTGACCATGTTGAATCTCATGGCGATAGCACAACTCTGGGACTTGAATGACTAAGTTGACTCTAATGGTGATAGCACAGTGCTGGGACTTGTGTTATTAAGTCGACTCTAATGGTGAGAGCACAGTGTGGTAATTTGTGTGACTAGTTAATTCCAATAGTGATAGCACAGTGTGGTGACTTGTGTGACTAAGTTGACTCTAATGGTGATAGCACCATCCCTTTACTTGAGGGACTGAGTTGACTCTAATGGTGATAGCACAGTGCTTGGACTTGGGGGACTAAGTTGACTGTAATGGTGATAGCACAGTGTGGTAATTTGTGTGACCATGTTGAATCTCATGGCGATAGCACAACTCTGGGACTTGAATGACTAAGTTGAATCTCATGGCGATACCACAACTCTGGGACTTGAATGACTAAGTTGACTCTAATGGTGATAGCACAGTGCTGGGACTTGGGGATTAAATTGACTCTAGTGGTGATAGCATAATTTTGTGACTTGTGTGACTAAGTCGACTCTAATGGTGATAACACAGTGTGGTGACATGTGTGACTAGTTGACTCTAATGGTAATAGTACAGTACTGGGATATGGGGGCTAAGTTGACATTAATGGTGAGAGCACAGTGTGGTAATTTGTGTGACTAGTTGACTCCAATAGTGATAGCACAGTGTGGTGACTTGTGTGACTAGTTGACTCTAATAGTGGTAGCACAGTGCTTGGACTTGAGGGACTGAGTTGACTGTAATAGTGATAGCACAGTGTGGTGACTTGTGTGACTAGTTGACTCTA
>NW_013666869.1:29081-82665 GCF_000517525.1 Limulus polyphemus | reverse complement strand
CAGTGCTGGGATTTGGGGGACCGAATTGACTCTAATAGTGATAGCACAGTGTGGTGACTTGTGTGACTAAGTCTATTTTCATAGTGATAGCACAGTGCTGGGATTTGGGGGACCGAATTGACTCTAATAGTGATAGCACAGTGTGGTGACTTGTGTGACTAAGTCGACACTCTAGGGTGATAGCACAGTGCTGGGACTTGGGTTACTAAGTTGACTCTAATAGTGATAGCACACAATGCTGGGACTTGAATGACTAAGTTGACTCTAATGGTGATAGCACAATGCTGGGACTTGGGGGACTAAATTGACTCTAATAGTGATAGCACAGTGTGGTGACTTGTGTGACTAAGTCGACCCTCATAGTGGTAGCACAGTGTTGGGACTTATGTGACAAAGTTTAATCTCTTGGCGATAGCACAGTGCTGTGCTGCCCCAACTGAACTGATGAAGTGGAAGAGATTAACTGTACATGGAGTCCGTTAAAAGTTAGATGAGCAAAAGGCAATAGAGGGCCTCTTTTATGATCAGGGAAGTACAAAAATCTTCCTTCTAATTATTATGGTTGGAATTAATTGTTTAGGAATAGTTTAGGATGGTTGGATCTTTGATAAAACAATGGATGAAAGAAAGTGATATTCTACATTATTAAATGGTGGTTAATTGTAAAATGTCTACAGGATTTTTTATGATAGTTTCTCGATTATAGAGCAGTTTTTTGACAAATTAATGGCTGTAATGGAGATGAAATTCTTACCTTTTGAATTACAGGGTAATTTAGAGTAGCGAGACTTTGATGTTTAGCAATAGTTTCTTGACATATCTAGTGACTTATAATAGCATTTCTGCTGTGCAAAACATCTGATACTCAGTACATTAGTACATTTATAACAGCTGTTAGATTTTTATGACTTTTAAAAGAAGTTTCGTTCAGGTATTCTTATGAATAGAGTGTGAATAATTGTTTAACTAGCATTAATCGTCAATTTGGGCTAAGATCAGACACTACAGTGACTTTTTTGCTCCTGCCTCAGTTTCATCATTTCCGTATGGCATGATTCATACTCAAATGGAGGAATGGTACAAATTAGTATGGCTTGAAAGTTAATCTCCACTTGAAAATGTGTAACCCTATCACTGGCGCAGAACACCTTTCAGGTCTAGAGTGTACATCCGCAGATCAGATTTCAAAATTTAAGTTAATATAATAATTCTAACTCTGTTTAAACAATTCTATCTCAAAACATTTAAGACACGATTTTTGTTATCTTGTATAATTTATTTAATGTAATGTATAAAGAAAAATAAAAAAAAGTTCAAACTTAACTTCTGCACAGCTTAACAACAACGCACTTATCGATATTATTTTAGTTTTTCTGCCTATCCAAAATCATAGGTGTATATGTGCTTAGAAACTACCTTCCCTTAAGAATATAATTATCCATGTCTTGTTTCTCCCACGATTTTCGTTTTATGTCAGAAGTTTTATTACCGCCTTCTTTCCCATCCTGATATGATGTTTCAGTACGTGGTCTGAATAATTACTAATAAAGCACAGCTTTGAAAATATAGATGGGGCAAAGTTTAAACACCATCGGATAGAGCAGTTTATAAGCTATTTACGTCAATGTAGTGAAGAAAATGGTGAGAGCAGTAATTCATGGTTTGATGGTAAAATGACTACACGGAACTCCTGAAGGGATGAACAGTGGAATCTCATGGGAAGTTAAAAAGATTTAACAACAAACTACAGATCTGTTTTTAATAGTTTCTTGACCTTCTTGAAAATGTTAAATTATGTTTAATGGAAAGCTACAGAAATGCTCTTGAAAAATTTTTAGGGTCTCCCTTTACTATGATGCTTGATACTTACCTACTGTATCAATGACCATGAATACCACATAAGAAACTTATTTTAAACTGTAGTTAGGTAACAACAGACGATGAAATCACATAAACCTGACTTCAACATTTTGATCGACAACTAACGTCTTCACCAGTGGCAATCCTTTTTATATATCAAAATTAGAAAAAAATCCAAAAATTTTCTTATAAGTAAAAATAAGGCGCCATCTGACGTCGAAGCATTATGCTTAGTTTGAACTTTTAGTTTAAGCTAATTTTATCGGCTTGTGTGTATTTGAATAACATGTTTATAACACTATTCATTTGAATGCATTAAAATATGTATATATTAAAACACAACTATCCTGTAGTTTATGTTTTATGTAATTTGAAATTTGTGCCTATATTCATACTTTATACTCTCAATGCTTTAAACAGTAAAATCCACTTTATAAATTATCATATTTCTATATTTTATATCTCTTTGTTGATCTTCTAGCTATATAATCACTTCAACCAAAGAGTAAGCTCGAGTTTATGCATTATAATGCCTTTAATCTATAATCTGTAGTTTTCTCTATGCTATATGATTACCACACTATATTCTACAGTTTACAGTTAATCTATATATGTTTTATAAACACCCTAACAGTCGTATTCTTTATTAAAGTTTTCAGACCTACTATATCTACTTTGCCTAAAGTTCTACTGAAACGACTTCTCTATACTCCTTATTCTCTAACATTTATAATCATTATATTCAGCACAATAAATACTCTGTACTCTAATCTTTTACGATCAGCATTTCTATTGTTATACAGTCGATGGCATTAAGGATAATATTTTACATTATATTCAGCACAATAAATACCCTGTACTCTAATCTTTTACGATCAGCATTTCTATTGTTATACAGTCGATGGCATTTAGGATAATATTTTACATTATATTCAGCACAATAAATACCCTGTACTCTAATCTTTTACGATCAGCATTTCTATTGTTATACAGTCGATGGCATTTAAGGATAATATTTTACATTATATTCAGCACAATAAATACCCTGTACTCTAATCTTTTACGATCAGCATTTCTATTGTTATACAGTCGATGGCATTAAGGATAATATTTTACAGTTTACATCGATTAATGGTCTATCCAACTTTCTTCTTGCTGTTCACCGGTGTCATTAGATTGATGATGTTTTCTAGTTCGTTCTTGTTTTTTTATGTGCATGGCTTTTCGAATATCAAGAAATTGGAATTTTCAACTGAACTGAACATACAAGCCTTAAACTTCTAAGGCCCAAGCATATCCGCCCTAAATTTTGAGCTACTGACCAGAAGAAAGTCAGTCAGCTAATGACACCCGCCGCTATAAGAAATTTGTCCGACTCTTTGAACTGAATAACGAAATTGTGTGATCCGGATTTATAAAGTGCTCACATATTTAAGCGGTATCACATTTCAAACCCTTCGATTACGTATTCCGTTCCGCTAACGAATTTAGCTTATGCTGTACATCAAACTTTGTTATTCCTTAGTTAACTTTTGCTCTTGGAATAGAATATAACAGTTTTTACGGTTCATGTATTTTATGATGAATGAGAAAAAAAAAAACACCCTAAAACAAATATTTTCACAAACACCAGTTCGTGGAAATTCGTATGTGTCGTGGAATTCTACCTTGAAACAAAAACTGAGTACCTTTACTTATTTCTTCGAAACGTTAGCATTTGGTTAATTCAAACAAAACTCTTCTTTACAGACTACAAAACTGAGTACCTTTACTTATTTTGCAAAACATTAACATTTGTGTAAATCAAATTTTTCTTTAGAGAGACTACAGTATTTGAAGGATTACTTTATTGAAGCAAATGGTTCCTCTCATTAAAGTTGAAAAAGTGGTATTTGAAACATTCACTAAAAGTTCACATCGTGATGACATTAGTAAGGACAACAAAATAAGCAATGTTTTCGTTTATCCGATATTATAAGTATTTATAATAATATTCTTGCGTTGTGCTGTTTTAAGTTTATTACAAGATTCTATTGTATATAATGTTATAAATTATATAACAGAACCCTATATTGAAATATAATATAATGAATTATATAAGAGCTTCTGTTAAGAAGTATCCAAAATGAACGGTAGTAAATATGTATTTGTGAGACTTGATTGACGTCGATATTCAATAAAACTGTAAATTGGAACAGTGCACGTCAATCATCTACGAATACTAATTCCAGAAGACGTCTAAATAGCTTTGTGATGATTTATTTTGTGGGAGTTAGTGCCATGTCTAGCTTGATGGAAGGCATTTGAGATTTAAAATATCCCTAAGCTTAATTGGACAATAATTAATGAAATATTATCATTTGCTACTCAGGTGCGTGAAAAAAGGAGTTTTAACGATAGTTCAAAATTATCTTCCTTGTAATTTGTAGACCAATATCAACGTCCCCATCTTCCGTACAAATGTAAGTGGGAAGAACCCCATTCATCAAAGTAAACATTTAATAGTTCAGCAGTTGCACCCAAGACTTACCAACTCGCGATCACACGTAATATATTTTGACAAATATGAAGAAGTTTTGTAAACCCACTGTTATCACTATGAAATCGTGTTTGAAAGCCAATAAATAAACTGTTATCTCCAAGTGCTAGACACTCCTTTACAAGATATTAGTACATTAACCAGACAAGATATTTATGCTGAAATTGCGAAAGAGGTTTTTGACCAAGCCATTTGTAACCGTCACAAAAACATTTCTATGCCGTATTATATTTTAATAAACGTGATTTTCAAGTAATTAATTTAAACCTCCTAGATGAAAAATGATTTTCTGAAGAAAGAAGGATGCACTAACTAATTTAGACTTAGAGTGTGAAAGAGCTGATGCACATACATTTCATTAATAAATGCAAAACAAAACATTGGAGAAAAAACATTTATTTTTAGTTGCTGATCGTAGAGCATAGGTGAGTTTCTTACTATTAGTTAAAAGATAATCACATAAGTTTCTATCCTAGATGCTAGAGGGTGTTGTCTGAAATATAAAATTGTTCAAACTGCCGAGTAGTTTTTAATCTCACCGGACTTTACTATATATGTAAATAAAGCTTTTCATCAAAAACTCAACTGTCATGTAGTTTTGAAAGAGGATGTTTTAGTTTCATCAAATCTTTATCTGAGATATTAATTTTTGTATCATTAACTCAGTGGTTGAGCATTTTTTACAAAATCAAGAACTTATTTAATCAAAATTCGAAAAGTTAGAAACTAGTGTGCTCAAGTGTCATCAAGTTTTAGTAGTTGTACGAAAAAAGAAAAACAACAACATCAACCAAGAAGACAGAGAACAATCTGAACAATTGCATTGTTTTATGAAGATAATTAAAACAAGTGAAACAGAAATGGAAATGTCATATCATTATATCAAAGTTCATAAAATTAAAACAGACAAGAAGATGAAATGAACGAATACGGGATAAGTTCAATGTATTCTGTGTTGGAAATATATGGGTACATTTAGTTCAAAATAAGAAACGTTTCAAGTCTATTCTGTGAGTAGGCAAGAATTTAAGGTTAATTTATTTCTTTGTTGTTAAGTACAAAGCTTCACAATGGACTATCTGTGCTGTGCCAACCACGGGTATCGAAACCCGGTTTTTAACGTTAATAGGATACGAGGTGTAACATTTTTTGTTTACTTAGATACCATTAAATTGTATTGATTTAAAGTTACATTGATATTTTTTTCTGACCATTAGATGTTGTTTGATAACAGAAAAAGTGTGGTAAATTGTGAATAAAATTGTTTAGTACTTAAAGAATGTTATATATATAAAAGTCAATTGTCTTTTTCCAATATCAAACAGTTTGTATGTATTAACCCTGAAGAAGTCGTAAAGGCGAAACGATGGTGGTAATAAAAAACAAATATATATATACATCTGTAGTGTAAAGGTCGTTTATCTAAACTTTTATGACAATATCATTTGTAACGTTACGTTCGTCTGTGTCGCTTAGCAACAAAATTCCGAACTTATATTGTTGACTTAAGTATGTATATAATTCTTTAAACGTTCACGAGGGCTGGTTTGAATTCCATTTTTTGAGAACGTTTTACTTTTTAATTTATATATACACTTACCTTGACGTAGACATTTCGAAGTTCTTGGCGAGTTTTAAGAACATCTAAGATAGAGGTTAGTGACCATAATTCGTATGTCTTTATTAGGTTTTCGTGAAGTTTTTCAGTTTTATTATTACTTTTTAGTATAAATCATCTTTCTTTCTCCTATACGTATTGCCATTAGTTTAACTAATAATGGTACTTAAGATTAATTTTAAGACTTAAACGTTGTGTTAGAATTTTTATCATAAACTTTAAACCTATTGGAGGTCGGTGCTTCAGTTTCTTTCGGCGTTTAAACCGTAAATTTTAGGTTATATGACGTAATTAGATAAATACGTTTTGCGTTTTTTTTCTTTACAATACTCCAACCTGGGCAAGACTACTGCAATATTTTTCTTGACCGGAAGTTCTTGTTAGAATTCTAAAAAGACGAGAACTGATTTAAATTAATTTGTTTCTCTCTTGTGTGCTCACTAAGAAAGTAAAATAATCTGATGCTTTAGGGGTAAAGAACTTGACGAATCATCTAATGTTAAAACGATTGATAAGTATAGCTAGTTATTTTCATCTTTCATAAAATGAAAGCAATTTACTTTATTCGTATTTTGTTAGGGATTTTGAAAGTGTCATCATAAATGGTTTGTACTAACCACCACAGTAACCTGTAAACTTGGATATTTATACATATATATATATATAACGAATGAAATGGAGCACCACAATAAAACGTAAAACTAATTCATTCTTAAAACTGTGGCTGTAACATTTAAGGAGGTTTCCATGCTCTGAATATTTTATCAACACTTTTTATTTTGTGACTAGATAAACTTGTGACTTAGGAGTATTAAATTACATGTTAGTACAGAGGTAACTCCTGTGTTGTGTAGTGGAGTTCAATCACCGTTAGTGGGCGTTGAAACTTTGCCCACGTGAAGTAATACACCAAAAAGCTGGAAACTGGTGTCGCATTATCATTAGTTCCACTCGAAAGTATCTCAACATATGAGCAATAAAATCCAGTTATGCAGCTTGGGCTTGCATTCGAAGTGTTCCACATAATGGGACAGACTTCTTAATCACCCAAGGGATGCATGTAGGATAACAGACAAATCTCATAATTTGATGTCCTCAAATATTCCAATAAATGAAAATCTGCATGCAATTATTCAAAAGTTTTCAAAGGAAGAAAAGATCTTTGAATAACAGCGGAAACAATGGTTATGAATTAATGATTCCTGTGAAATAAAAACAAGTCAGGATGTTATTGATTCGATTTTAATCTCTGCTAGACCAGGCTTTATACTATTCTTATATCTGCCCGTAGAGATAATGGTTTCAACGAAACCTTGCAATCAACTTACTGAAAGCTCTACCTTTTGTTAGCCTGCCTCGTCAATAGACACTCCGTTTGTCACGCTAACAAACCATCAGGGCGTTTATAAAACATTCGAGGTCTATTTTAATAAACCTGTATGTTTCTGCGCATCTTTATTTAGAATTAATTAACTAGTGTAAGAAAATGAGAAATTAAATACTCTTAGCACGAAACAAAATACCACACTCACTCGTAAATTTATTTTCCATTATTATACTTAGAAGTGAAATAAAAACTTTTCCATCCTTAAGAATCGGCCAATAATATTGAAAGTTAGGAGGTCAGATATCTTGTGTCTAGGTATTTATATAACCGTCGCCCCTAATGCGTTCACCGTTGGCTGAATACCTTAAGGGAAGTATAACCTGTTCAAAAAACGTCATACCCCCGAGTTTCGGAAAAAAACCTTGTCGAGAAATCAAAACACCTAATCACGGAAACATAAGAGTTTGAACTGAACGACTATAGCTCACACGAAATCTATGTATAACGATACACTGCATAAAATCAGTTATTATTCGCTTAAAGTTAAAAGTAACACCGATTTTTAAATGTATAATCAACATGTTAATTTCTATCGTATGTTTACCTTACAACGAAGCCTCATGCAGTGAAAACTACGCTGCAGGACTATTGTCAAAAGGTGCTAATTTCTATCTTAATTGTATAAAATACGCGAGTTATATCAGCAGAGGCCTTAACATAATAATTATATATAATATATAATATCACATGCATTGGTAATATTTACAAAATTTTCTTTGAAAATTGCCAAGACACTTGATCATTAAGTACTCAAATAGAATATACACATGATAATCGTTATGAAGATATAAGTGCGTCAGGTTTAAACAGCAAGCCATATTCATGAGCAAACCACAACAGCAGGTTGGAAAAACAGCAAAACACAGTAATAATTTTCCACGTATCTCTCATAAATCATGGTATACCCTTAGAGAAATCAATCAAATTAACATAACTTTCCTATACCAACAGAATGCCTCTTATTATCTCCATAAACATTCAGGATTGAATACATTATATTAAAACGATTTTTAATATGCAAATCAGCAAGTCACGTGACGAACACAATTGATATAAAGTTGCAATAGAACGCGATGTATCAGAACTACATTTTGGCATTGTTTACCATTGAGTAAGTAACGTAATGGCAGCGAAAATATATCGCTTTTGGGAAGAATATGTAACAGGTTATTAAGATGAGTTCAGACCGAGGATTCTGAATTTCCGAGACGAGGATATCCTTTATACTTAATAGCATTGGAAAACAAAGGAATATGAAGCACCAGGACCATCCAGAAAAGACCTGAAATAAGTCAAACTCTAGCCGTGATAAACAAAATACAGCATCTTGTAACAGGTGATATTCCAGGAACACAAATCAGTCGTCCATGTGCCCCAAACAACAGCAAGCAAAATAATCAAGAAGGATTTCCGTCTGGAAACGAGGCCAACATGATCTGGCTCACCAAGATAAGTCATACCTCCTGTATGTGACTACTGTGAGGCTGAAAGTTTTCTGTCATAGCACATTCCCCGAACTAGTTCACTGTTGTTCACAGCTACAAGGTCTACTACGGTCGGCACTGCGGGTGTAGTGTGAGTGATATATTAATACAAGTTATTCTTTGCTTTCACCCATACGTTCTCAAAATGAAAACACCTACTGTCAGATCTAAATAACCAATTTGTTCAAACTCATAGCCAATTAGAACACCCAAAAGTTAACTAACCCTAGTTATTCTCCTCTCCTTGGAGAATAAATTCGATTATTTAAAAGTTATCGCACTTCAAACTAGAAATCTCTTCACCTTTTTAGTAGATTAATATTCTTTCTTGTGCCCAATATATATATACGTACATATTTAGATCATAGGACGTAATATATATCAGACCAGAAAGGTTTGGTGTAAATTATATACTAGATTTGAAAGTAGGTTCAGATTCCCATTTTGTTTCTCGGCTCGACACAAGAAATATCTTAACTGAACGTTCAGAATTGTATTTTATCACACCTAAACATTCATCTTCCTTGATAAAATTAATTATATTCTCTCTACATGTCGTAGAGTACATGTCTGGATTGTTAAATTTGTGAAAAGTCCGCTTAGTTAAACAGATATTGTTCACGGTACATGTTCGACTTATGAAAGCATTCTACATTTCGTCACATTGTTTCACCTTATTTTTAAAACCTAAAATAAGTTCACTAGAATTGCTCTTTAACTAAATTTAGTCTCCTCCGGTGGGTCAGCGGTGAGTTTAAATTCCGGGGTTTGATACCCCGCGATAGACACGGCAGATGTAACTTTGCATTAAAATATACAGCAACAAATTTGCTTGAGCGCCATCTTGAATAAACGAAATATATTGTAGTTAAAGCGCCTCTCGTGGCATCATCCAAAAGTTCAGAAGCATTGTGGAATTTCTTCTCTAGAGGCACTCTAGCCAAGTGAGAAATTGGAGTAACATTACCAGTGACGCGATATACGGGCCGAACTGTTGACCAAATCTAAGGTATTGCCACATCTTTCAAAATGCTTGTTACTACTATTTTACGTTTCTGAAGATTTCCAAACAACATTACATCACATTAAAAAGCGGCATCTTAATATCTGTTTTGTATTAAGAGAAATAAGCTCTTAAAAATGGAAAAATCATTGCTCTTCTACTTGCTTAAGTAAAACAAAACATACAGTAAACAACGAAAGACTGGCATAAAATAAAATCTTGGTGGTAGATACGAACTTTAATAGAAACTATATCACATATGTTAATATTTTTTATGAATATTTAGCCCACTTTTTATTGGCTCCCCAGTGGCACAGCAGTATGTCTGCGGAAATACAACGCTAGAAACCGGGTTTCGATACCCGTGATGGGCAGAGCACAGATAGCCCATTATTTAGCTTTGTGCTTAACTCTAAACAAACAAACCCTTTTTATTGCAACTGGAACAAGCAGCAAAATGGATATGAAAAGTGCTTAAGTTCTCCCCCAGTTTTTACATTAGATTTTTACAGGGTTTGCCATTTTATATAACTTGGCTACTTTTTTATATTACATCCTTATATGGGTGACTCCTTTGTGTAACTTGGCTGTTTCTGTAGATGTAACATGTTTTGATAAAATTAAAAATAAGCTGTTATTTTTGTTAGGAGTGTATGCTGTCCTATGAGAATATTGTTTTAGAGATACGTCTTTAAGGTAAGAAAACTTCCACCACATATGATGACTATACATTTTAAATGTTCCAGATGTTACAAGAAATGTAGGCTTCAGGCATAAAATATTGCAAATTTCACTAAAATTCTAATAAAAAACTCCAGATATACCGATATTGAGTTTTGCAATAATTTAAGGATATTGATGAAACGATACCCATCGAACTTACTGATACAGCACATTATAACGATGTTAGGCGACAAGCATGCAACGTTATATATATTTGTTTGTTGTTAAGCACAAAGCTATATAAATGTGATATCTGTTCTCTGCCCAATGCGGGTATCGCATCCCAATTTTGAATGTTATAAGCCCTTAGACGTACCGCTGAACCACTGAAGGCTGTCCCCAGGATATTACACTTTGATGAAACTTGCCGTTAAACTTCTGGTTCAAGTTATTTTATCTCAACGATCAGTCTGGTGGAAAAGATATAACGTCTCTTTTTCCCAAGTGATTAATGATATTTCTTATGATTGTAGGTTTACCAATTATTAAGCTGCAAAAGAAATCTTTCTCCTTTTCTAGATTGTATCGCGGATAAAAACCCCTATAATCACAAAGGTTTTTTTTCTTGCCGAAACTGATTTAGTAACTCTATGTTTCTCCGCTGGAAGGTAGAAAACACCTACTCTGCGTAACGCTACCGTATGAAGGCAGTTATTTGTTTTTTTTTAGGTGGCATCGAATACAACAGATATGTGTGTTTGGTTGTTTTATTAAAGGTTATTGACTTAACAATTTACAGTTGGTGCTTAGCAAGTGTCTGAATTTGTAAAAAGAACTATATTTTTATTTCTTCAGTTCTCGGAAATTCTAGATGCTTTTCAATCTTTGTAAATGAATAATACAAGTTCACAAATATTTTGTGATTTCAGTTTGATATTAAGTTGCAAGAAGTAATTCTGGGAGTTTTATTTCGTAACAAATATCAAAAGAACAGAGGAACAATGTTTTTCTAGGCTACCGAGTTAATTCTGGTTTAATTCCAAGGCATATACATATTTCTTTTTGTACGCTATATTTTTAGATAAAATGATATCTTTAATTCTTTTGATTTTTTTGGATAATTTGTGATTAAAACAATCCCAATATGCTTTCATAATTTTTCACATGAAAACGATTTTCGAGTTGCAAACTGAGTATTTTATTATCTATATTAATAAAACCAACAATTGCGTATAGAGGACCTTTAGGTTTCAATATGAGGATAGTGTTGGTTTAAATAGAACGTCATATTAAAAATCCTCTTCGATCCAAGATAGGACAAATGTATAGCTTTTGGACTGTTAAACAAAAGTTGGTTGCTTTAGATAAACAAGAGTGAGTGAGAAAAGACGGCTAACCTTTAGTGATGTCATTGAACTACTGTTTATTAAATATTTTATTTGGTGCTTCATGCAAACATGTCCAGCTCTAAATGCCACTGCAAGTATACCTTATAACCTAAACATCGCAATTCTAACTCTACTTGGTAGTTTTAGTCAAAGCCACAATAGTTTGAATACGATTAACCTTATCTCAAGGAGTTAATGTTGCAAGAGATGCGAACAGGAAAAATAAACCAGAAACATTTATATGCTAACGTGTGACGTCTGTTATTAGGAAATGATAAATTGTGTGGCATCTTCTTCTATTGCTCGTGACTAACCAATTGAACAGAATAAAATGTTGGACTCAACATCGTTATAAATCCTTAAAATTATACGTGTTATTGACAGCGCAGTACATAGACATTATGGAAATAGCCAAACCTCAGGTTAAAACATGCACTTCCCTTTATGTTCTGCATACCAAACACTTGCAAGGATAACGCCGTAATGTTCAGGTGCCGAGGGTGCATACAAAAAAGAGAACAACGGTCGTTACTTGAGCGAATTCAACATTCTCTTTACGTAAAGAAATAGTGAAAGCTATTTTAATTCGCGCCGGTACTGTCAGCTTGGAAAAGCGTACTGAAGAGAGGTCAACTTTTTTCCCGCCTTCTTTCACCGACTACTGCAGACCCACCACACTCATTGAACGTAACTTTGTACACAAGGGAAGGACAAACAAGAGAATTAAACGTCTAACTCAACACCCCGAAAACTGTTTGACAAAAGATCTAGAATAATGATGTTAAAGAAAATGAGTTGACAACTATAAATAAAACAAAAAATAACACAGTGATTCAAGATTCATGAAAGAATACTCTGTAGAATTAAACAGTAACAGATACTAGCACCTGAGCTTACTATATAAATAAAACAAAAAATAGCACAGTGATTCAAGACTTAGGAAAGAATACTCTATAGAATTAAACATTAACAGATACTAGCACCTGAGCTTACTATATAAATAAAACAAAAAATAACACAGTGATTCAAAACTTATGAAAGAATACTCTGTAGAATTAAACATTAACAGATACTAGCACCTGAGCTTACTATATAAATAAAACAAAAAATAACACAGTGATTCAAGATTTATGAAAGGATACACTATAGAATTAAACATTAACAGATACTAGCACCTGAGCTTACCATATTCCAAACGCTGAGATTCTAAAGCATCTGTTTACAGAGTGTTGTCAGAATGTTTAAGTCATGCCATTATCAACATCTTGCACATCTCACCGTATACTGTCATGTCATTATCAACATCTTGCACATCTCATCATATACTGTCATGTCATTATCAACATCTTGCACATCTCACCATATACTGTCATGTCATTATCAACATCTTGCACATCTCACCATATACTGTCATGTCATTATCAACATCTTGCACATCTCACCATATACTGTCATGTCATTATCAACATCTTGCACATCTCACCATATACTGTCATGTCATTATCAACATCTTGCACATCTCACCATATACATAGGGTTAATCGCACTTATAAGGATAGTCTTCCAGGTTCTTTCACTTTCTTTATCAGATTACCATGTTTTATATGGATACCTACTGAGGTCCTGTGTCAATCTAGCATGCTCTTATGGATATCTAGTCCGATATTTCCGTTTTTACGATTACCTATTTCTTATCGGTAGCTAATTCACATGTTTTTATATGGTTATCTATTCGTTTTGTGCCAATTTAGTACGGTGTTTATATGTGTACTTTTTGAGTTTCCGTATTAGTTGAGCAGGTTTAGTTATGGGTATTTATTCACTTACTGTTATGGTTACCTATTCAGTTTGTCAGATTTCACTGTTTTGCATGATTATCCATAGTATTACGTGCTTTTTTTATAATTACCTATTCTGTATATGTGTCAGTTTTACAGGCTTTTCTAGGCTCCCTATTCACTTTATGTATGAATGTTTGTACATACATGTATCTCTAGTGTCTAGTATCTCTGTCAGTCTAATATTTGCAGGTGAAAACTGTTTTAGTTTACTCTTGGATTTATACATCTTGGATACATCTTGAGTTTCTGTGACACTTGGGCAAGCTTATAAAATTTGTTATTTTCACTTGGTTACGCAACAATATGTTTCTACAGCTTACCTGTCAGTTTAAGTCTATAGTATACCTCCTCAGTTTTGTGAATAACTTTGATTCTGAAATAGTTTTCTAAGAATTTCATTGCTATTTACTACTTTTAAATTTTACTGCACTATAAGTTTACTTTTAAAATTTTTTCTTAAAAGAACCCCAAAAAGCTTAAACGGATGTGATTCCCCAAGTTTAAAAGCTACCAGCCTGGAATTAATATCATTAGTTTGTTTGAAGTTAAGCACAAAGATACACAATGGGCTATCTGTGCTCTGCCCACCACGGGTATGGAAACCCGGTTTCTAGCATTGTAAGTCCGCAGACATACCACTGTGCCACTGGAGGACAATATTATTAGACCAACCAGTATTGACATCATCTTGAATGACAACCCCTCGTGCTATATACGCGTCAGTTGTCAGTTAGATATATAATCTATCTTCTCATGGCTCCTTTAATCTCCTAATGCTTCTTGAATACGCTAGAGACAAGAGTAGGTCTTCCATTAGCATCACTTGAGGAAATCCATAAGCTCATTGGACCTTTTACTTAGATGCTATATGTGTGTGTGTGTGTATATATATATATACACATATATACTATTTCATTTTAGTGTCAGAAAATAACGATCCAGTACATACATACACAACAGACAGATACTTATGTAGTTGACCTAACTCGTCATCCTCAAGATATATATATCCTTGTAGTTACTGATCTAAAAGACATTATAACAATAGCTACATTTATGCTATTTACTGTCTAGAAGTATTTAGATGTTAAATATGTTTATAGAAGTAGATGTAATGGTTTTCTTGTTACAATAAAAAGCGTTCTCTCTTCACCCAAAGCTCCTGTTATAGAGCTATTTAAATCAACTGCTTCAGATGATCTCAGAGAAACACTCATCAAAGTTTTAGGCGTGGTTACTAAGATTGGACAAAGCACTCTGTGTTTGTGTGATGCTTCTCACGCTTGAACTGTCAACCTTTTTCTTTGGGTTTCTATTTTCTCTGTATCATTGGCAGTATGATTAAGTTATCACTTTTTTTAATGTGACTTATATCATTTATTTTTCAGCGACTTTTTTAGCTCTTTAAATTATATCTTGTTTAGTGTGTTTCCGCCACCTTTCACTTATAGTATTGTATCCTGACAACCGTGTCCTTATAATAATTACATGCCCTTCTTGAATACGGATTTCTATAGCTAAAAGCAAATACGGCAAGTCTGTTTGTCAGATGGGATGGGCAGAATGCTAACACACGATGAATACAAAGGGAGTCTTCGAGCATAATTCAAAACGATTATAATAGAACTTGTATTGTTAAAGCTTTCAAGATAAACTGCGTACAAATGTTGAAATGTTCTATATTTAAATGTTGAAAGTTGGACAATTAAACAACGTTAGTTATACTATAACATACCAAATAAATAACTGGTTATCAGTATTATAATAATACAATTTTAACTTAGGACCTAACTATCTATGAAATAGTTGGTACCTTATTCATGGAATATTCCTTAGATATCAGTAAAACCCGCTCTTTTGATAAGTAAAAACTCCTCTCTCATAATTATATCCAACAGTGAAAATTTTGAGTTAAATATGTTTTAGCACTTTCACGAACAGGAGTTTAGTTAAGGGCGACAAGTAAAATTGCATTGCGAACAATCTAGGTTTTGGCAAAATTCAAATACAAAACACATTTCATATTACAGGCGGTTGTTTGTGGTATGAACGTATAATTAAAATCACAATGTTTTTTGTAAATAATTTCCGTGAGTGTGATTTCACCAGTTTGTTTTTGAAAGATAACTAGTTTTAAACTCGTAAGGGACAAACGTTAAGTGCGCATTTCTTACAACCTCAAATAATTTTCTAGACAGAAATATTTTAAATTTGTTTGTCGATTTGAATGTCCTATGAAAAAGTACATAATATAAGAGGATTGATGAGGTGCATTTTTAAGTTTTGTCGATAAAACATCACAACCCTAACTCATGAAAAATTAGCGTAAGTTAATGCATTCCCATGAATTTAGATTATTAAAACAAAATACCTTTAATCTATTTTTAAAGATTAAAACTCCCCTATGATTCGTAGGATATTTTACTTGTGAAGCTTAACTTCATTTTAAGGTAATGACGAAATGGTTATAGTATGAGTTACGTTTACTCTACTCTAAACAGGTAAAATTAAACGGTTAATAGAGAATTGTAGCTTAATTAGTGCTACTTATCCCTAAACTAATTATTGTAAGTGAAAACTCTTATTAGTTTCGACAAAGCTTGGTAACTGTTAGCTAAAATATTTCAAATTGAGCTCAGCTATACAAATATTTGTTCGAAAATGTACAAAAACTCAAATACTCTTAAACAGGTTGAAATGTCTAAGTTTTCTTGAAAAAAGAAAAAAACATAACACACACTTTTGACTGTCACCCTTAAAAACGGGTCTACTTTTATTGGGATGTTAGTGTTTCACAGTTTGTTCAATGGGCAAGTTTAATTATACCTATAAATATGATATAACTTTTGGAATTATACCCTTGAATCTAGGCATATATGCAAACCAATGAAGTAAAATAGTATTAAATATGATATGATTTTTGTTTACATAGATGAAAAAATCATATCATATTTAATTAAATGAAGGAAGAAATAAGAAACTACTAAGATATTAAACCAGGAGTCAGAAAATGTTCAATAAATGATTTAGATATGTAATTCATAAAATAGTAATAGTCAAGGCCTTTAACTAATTGAAAATAATTAACACACTTAATGGATATCTAAAACCAGTATCATCGATGAAGATATGTTTCCTGCGCATACATTTTATAGTTTGTCTAAAACCATATGCGCAGGAAACATATCTTCATCGATGATACTATTTTCAGAATATAGTAGGGAGTAAAATAATGATTTATTACGATTTTTGTTCTGAATTAGTGAATATTTTATGCTACATTGATGCTTGTTTTGAATAAAAAAAATAAAGCTTTTGGTTTAATGATTAGAGCTACAAAGTATTATATGTTTTAAATTATTTGTCTGATCTAATCACATTTAACCATGCTTCTTGATTCTATAAGGAGTAGAAAGAAAAGGATAAAATATTTTTAATGGAAAATATTTATGAAACGTTATTATAAGTATCAATATTTGTTTATTAAAGAACACTTCTTCTTCAAGACTGTTATATCCTTTCAACCCCTCAAGAAGGCGTTTTCATAAGCTGCCTAATCTCTTTAACTTCAAAATAAGGACTTTTCATGGGTTATTTAATTCCTGAAGAAAGTTCATGATTCATCAGTTCCTATAACCCTAAAAAACGGGTGTTGGTGTGACGCAAAGTTAATATCGTAATCAGTATCACAAAATAACGGCAGTGATAATTATTTCGATATTATGCGAATCCATTGAATAGTTGATAGTTTCCATAATATCTGAGAAAAATATAGTTTAAGTTTAAAAATTCAGAGTTTTAATTCCTTCAATCAAAGTTTTTATTTCAAAACTGAAAATTGTTTCAGAGGTTCAAGAAATCAAGAGGTTCAACGATATTTCTCAAAAAATTAATTTTTCCAATTACATTTACAAAAATTAAAATTTCATTTAAATTATTCGGTTAGATTGTTTGAAGTTAAGCACAAAGCAAAAAATGGATTACTTGTGCTCTTCCCACTACGGGTATCGAATCTCTGGATTTTAGTGTTGTAAATCCGTAGACATACCGCTGTGCCACTGGCAGAGCTTCAGTTAGTTTACTCTGTGTGTTTTTCAACAAATTTAGTAGTTATGCTTCGATCAAAAGTGATTCATAAGACAATTATTTTTACAAATCGTGTAGTATAGCCATTACTAATATCTGTTTATTTACCTACGTACCATTACTGTACTTATTGAAAATAAATGTGATTTATTTTCGGTTTGATAAATAACATTAATTTTTGGGGAACTTGGTAATGAAATTCAATCAAGATAAAAAAAGCTATAGTTACTGAAAACTTTAAAAATGAGAAAAACAAAAGCAAATATGACATTTTTTTCCTTTTGTTAGCACAAGCCTAGAAAAACGTGTATTAACAGAGTTATAAATAAAATAATAATAATAATAATTCTTTGGATTATTCCAATTTTATTGTTTTCAATGGGTTATGATATTCAATAAACAAAACTAGAACTCTTTCATCGATTATTATTTCCCCAGATGAAGGTTATACATTAATTCAAAATACCCTACTATAAGTTTCCTCTGCCCGGTAAAAAACCTTTTTTAAAGCTATAAACTCAAAATAATATTCTCTATATTTACAAGTACATTACGGACTTATAATGTAAAAATTGGGGGTTTGATTCCCCTTGATGAAATAAGTAGATAGCCCGATTTGGCTTTGCTCTTAAACAAAACAAATGCTTCGTAGTTCGACTATCAAGTATCAAAATTAAAAAAGAGAACAAAGTTAATAGTGAAATATTATTGATAATAAAACATATTTCCCTTTATTAATGATTGTAATCCCAAACAAAATTCACGTTTTTCTCAATAATAGCATTTTAATCGTCCGCAAAATACTTAAATTATTTTCTCATTTGGTTTCAGAAACAAGAACCTCAGATTGATGTTACTGAAAACAATCGTTACAACAATAATAAAACAGCTATAAATTCTCTGGAATTTGCAAACATCATTTTCTAAACTCTTAATTGAAAATAGAAGCACCATTGATATTATGAGGCAAAATCTAATGTCATAGGACAATGATAAACGTCTTGTTTATAGCATGCATTTAAGCAAAGAGTAGGGTGATCAATCTTCAGGATAACCAACATTCTGTATTAACTGAGACCTATGTAATTTTCTCTATCAATTTATTGTTGGTGTTTAACATCATGAGATTTGGGGAAAACGACTATCGACAAACGTAAATCAGAACGTAATCATTCATAGCATAATTCTATGTTTTAACGAAAGACAAACATCATAATCATTCATAACATAATTCTATATTCTAACGAAGTACAAACATCGTAATCACTCATAGCATAATTCTATTTTTTAATAAAGGACAAACATTGTAATTATTCTTAACATAATTCTATGTTTTAACCAAGTACAAACATCGTGATCCTTCATAACATAATTCTGTGTTTTAATGAAGGATAAACATCGTAATAATTCATAGCATGATTCTATGTTTTAATAAAGGACAAACATTGTAATTATTCTTAACATAATTCTATGTTTTAACGAAGTACAAACATCATAATCATTCATAACATAATTCTATATTCTAACGAAGTACAGACATCGTAATCACTCATAGCATAATTCTATGTTTTAATAAAAGACAAACAATGTAATCATTCTTAACATAATTATATGTTCTAATGAAGGAAAACATCATAATAATTCATAGCATAATTCTATGTTTTAAGCAAGGACAAACATTGTAATCATTCTTAACATAATTATATGTTCTAATGAAGGAAAACATCATAATAATTCATAGCATAATTCTATGTTTTAAGCAAGGACAAACATTGTAATCATTCTTAACATAATTCTGTTTTTTAACGAAGGACAAATATCGTAATCATTCATAATATAATTCTCTGTTCTAATGAAGGACAGTCATCGTAATCCTTCTTTACATAATTCTATTTTCAAAACGAACGACAAACATGTTAATCATTCACAACATAATTCTGTGTTTTAACGGAGGACAAACATCGTAATTATTCATAACATAATTCTATATTTTAATGAAAGACAAACATCGTAATCATTCATAATGAAATTCCGTGTTTAAGGAAGAACAAACATCGTAATCATTCATAACGTAATTCTGTGCCAAGATATTTCTTCTAAGTCTTGCAACAGTATCCGGTCATGGGATCTCTTTGTTCCCTACTGTATATAAATATCTGCGTCAGTGTAAACTACTTGTACCTGATGATGACAAAACCTTGTCGAAACGTTGTACATTTGCTGTTATGTTAAACTTATATTAAAGTTTTTCTTCATTACCCATTCAAGCCGTCTCCAAGCATTATTAATCAATATTAACGTAATTCTGAGTTTTAATGAAGAATAATCATTATTAACATAATTTTGTATTTTAATGAAGGACAAACATTGTATTCACTCATAACAGAAATCTATGTTCTGATCAAGGACAAACATCGTAATAATTATCAATATAATTCTATGTTTATGGAAGGACAAATACCGTAATCATTCAAAACATAAATGTGTGTTTTAACGAAAGAGAAACACCATAAACATTCATAACATAATTCTGTGTTTTAATGAAAGTCAAACACCAAAGTCATTCTTAACACAATTCTGTGTTTTAACGAAGGACAAACATCGTAATCATTCTCAAAATAATTCTGTGTTCTAACGAAGGACAAATATCATAATCATTAATAGCATAATTCTATATTTTGAAAAAGGACAAACATCATAATCACTCATAACATAATTCTATATTCTAACAATTGACAAACATCGGTATCATTGTTAACATAGTTCTGTGTTTTAAAGAAGGACAAACATAGTAATCATTCGTAACATAATTCTATGTTCTAACGAAGGACAAACATCTTAATCATTCATAGCATAATTCTATGTTTTAACAAAGGACAAGTATCATAATCATTCATTGCATAATTCTGTGTGCCAATGAAGGACAGACATAGTAATCATTATTAACATAATTCTCTGTTGTAATGAAAGACAGTCGTCGTAGTCCTTCTTAAAATAACTCTAAGTTCTAACGAAGGACAAACATGGTAATCATTCTCAAAATAATACTGTGTTTTAACGGAGGACAAACTTCGTAATCATTCTTAGCAAAATTCTGTGTTTTAATGAAGGACAAACATCATAATCATTTATAATATAATTATAAGTTCTAATGAAGATCAAACGTCGTAATCATTCATCGCTTTATTCTGTGTTCTAATGAAGGACAGACGTAGTAATCATTATTATCACAATTCTATTTTCAAAACGAAGATCAAACGTCGTAATCATTCCTAACGTAATATTGTGTTTTAATGAAGAATAATCATTTTTAACATAATTTTGTATTGTAATGAAAACATTGTATTCATTCATTACATAAATCTATTCTAATGAAGGAGAAACATCGTAGTCATGCATAACATAATTCTGTGTTTTAATAAAAAATAAACATTGTAATAATTGATAACATGATTCTTTTTTCTAACAAAGGATAAACAACGCAATTATTCTCAACATAATTCAGTGTTCTAACGAAGAACAAACATCGTAATAATTCATAACATTATTCTTTTTTTAACGAAGAATAAACATTGTAATCATTCACAACATAATTCGATGTTTAAACGAATGACAAACATCGTAATCATTCTCAACATAATTCCGTGTTCTAACGAAGGACCAACATCGTAATCATTCTCAACATAATTCTATGTCCTAACGAAGGACAAAACATCGTATTCATTATAAGAAAATTCTATTTTCAAAACGAAGATCAAACGTCGTAATCATTCATAGCATAATTCTTTTTTTAACGAAAAACAAACATTGTAATTACTTTTAACATAATTCTATATTTTAACGAAGAACAAACAGAGTAATCCTTCATAACATAATTCCGTGTTTTAATTAAGAATAGGCCCGCCATGGCAAGGTGGTCAGGGAACTCGACTCACAATCTACGGGTCGCGGGTTCGAATCCCTGTCTCACCAAACACGCTCGCCCTTTCAGAATTGGAGGCGTTATAATGTGACGATCAATCCCACTATTCGTTGGTAAAAGAGTAGCCAAAGAGTTCGCGGTGGGTGCTGAGGACTAACTGCTTTCCCTTTAGTCTTACACTGCAAAATTAAGGACGGTTAATTCAGATAGCCCTCGTGCAGCTTTGCGCGAAATTTAAAAAACGAACAAACAAACAATAATTAAGAATAAACATTGTACAATTGCTAACCTAATTCTATGTCTTAACGAAAGAGAAACGTCGTAATGATTCTTAACATAATTCTGTGTTTTAACGAAGAACAAACATCGTAATTATTCATAGAATAATTCTATATTTTAACAAGACAAATATTGTAATCATTCTTAACATAATTCTGTGTTTTAAAGAAAGACAAACATCGTAATCATTCATAATATAATTCTGTGTTTTAACAAATAACAAACGTCGTTATCATTGTTAAAATCGTTCTATCGTTTAACGAAGGAATAACATAGTAATCATTCATACAGAATTCTGTGTATTAACGAAAAAGAAATGTTTAATGAATAATAAACATCGTAATCATTTTTGACATTATTTTGTGTTTTAATGAAGGTCAAACATCGTAATCATTCATAACATAATTCTGTATTTTAAGAAAGAACAAACATCGTAATCATTCTCAACATAATTCTGTGTTCTAACGAAGGATATCATTGTAACCATTCTTAACATAATTCTGTGTTTTAAGGAACCACAAGTAACGTTAACCTTCATAACATAATTCTGTGTTTTAAAGAAGACAAACATCGTAATCATTCATAAAATAATTGTGTGTTTTAACGAAGGACAAACATCGTAATCATTCTTAACACAATTCTGTGTATTAACGAAAAAGAAATGTTTAATGAATAATAAACATCGTAATCATTTTTGACATTATTTTGTGTTTTAATGAAAGTCAAACATCGTAATCATTCATAACATAATTCTATGTTCTAATGAAGGACAAACATCGTAATCATTCTCAACATAGTTCTATGTTCTAACGAACGACAAACATTGTAATCATTCATGGCATAATTGTATATTTTAATGAAAGATAAACATCGTATCTACTCTTAACATAATTGTGTGTTTTATTCAAAGACGAATATAGTAATCATTCATAATATAATTTTGTCTTTAAGGACGGACAAACATCGTAATCATTCATAACATAATTCTATGTTTTAAAGAAAGAGAAACGTCGTAATGATTCTTAACATAATTAATTCTGTGTTTTAACGAAGGACAAACATCGTAATCATTCTTAACACAATTCTGTGTATTAACGAAAAAGGAATATTTAATGAATAATAAACAACGTAATCATTTTTGACATTATTTTGTGTTTTAATGAAGGTCAAACATCGTAATCATTCATAACATAATTCTATGTTCTAATGAAGGACAAACATCGTAATCATTCTCAACATAATTCTATGTTCTAACGAACGACAAACATTGTAATCATTCATAGCATAATTTTATATTTTAAAGAAAGAAAAACGTCGCAATGATTCTTAACATAATTCTGTGTTTTAACGAAAGACAAACATCATAATCACTCATAACACAATTCTGTGTTTTTAGCCTAGTTTTCCAAGAAAGTACTGGAAAATAAAACCAGAAAATATTATTGCACAATAAAGTTGGTTTTATTAAAATCGGGACACAGCCCTTAGAAGATTCTACATGCTTCAGGTTTGCTCTACGCTACTATCATTAGAAGCAAGAGTTAACATCAGATACTGACTTATATACCTACATCACCTTCAATTTACATAAACATACAATAAACCCTCAGTGCTATCTCGACATCGAACACAATTTCACCGACCATTCCCGAAACGTTTTTTTTTAAAGGGTTGGCGCTGATGATTACTGCATAGAAAGTCACCGAAACAAGTAAAATATAATTTTATTGTGCAACAATTCAACATTTTATGTTCGTTTTTAATCTATTACCTTTTAGTAAGTGCTCTTTAATTTATTTAAAACGACAAAGCTTTGCGTGATTCTTATTTGTTAATGTTTATACGCCATGAGAATAATGTGAAACTCTTATTCAAACCAATAAACAGAAGATAAAACCTACTATCCTCTTTATTACTTCTAAGTGAAAGTTATCTATATTTATCTGAATAGATCTTATAAAAAAGGGAGAAACAAACAAACCCAGAAAAGACAATGAGAAATGAAACTAACACAGCTGGAAAGAGTTTAGAGAAGAGGAGGTGATATAACAGCTGGAAACGATATATTATTTACAGCTCCCCTTCGCATGATAAAGAAGATATTTTCGTGCTCTGTGTCTTTAAGTAGAATAAAAAGCTCACTCTTTAGGGAACCGAAGGCAAGTATTTATGTGAAAGGAGCTATCTTCAGGTGTTGTTGGTTGAGAACCCAGGAGGAATCATTACAATCTTTCTAGATTCTCATAACTTCCAGATCATAATCGACAGTTTTCGCTGCTCTACTGGTGTAAACGGGTCTTGTAACAGGTTTTTCATTCACATGCATTGGTAACAGCTTTCACTGGTTTATGTCTGGATATTCGTCTTCACTTTAGAGAAATGAGCAAAGAAGCCGCGGAACAGGTCTTTTGGGAAGTTCTAGAATTGTTGAGGTTTAATAAGGTCTATTTTTTAATATATTATAAATTTATTCTTCTGTCTCTGCATCTATGTGATTGTGGTTTGTGATATTTTTGGTATTCTGCAAATATTTATTTTATTCCATCTTTTCTCTTGCATTTAACAAACTCACACAAAAGCATTCCTTGTACTGAGCAACATGATTAGAAATAATGTTTATATTACAAACTAAATTCTCACTATTTTCTCTCGATTCCATTTGACCAACACAATCTTCTTCAAATAGTTTGAGTACAAACAGAAGCTAAACCAGTCTTTATAAGATTTCGAGTAATTAAAAAGAAGGGAATTACTGCAATCCATAAATATTATTTTTTTCGTTTCAAACCAGTGACGATGTAACCTGGGTTCTCGAACAGTTAGTGCCTACCGTTTAATTTTGTCTAGTTTCACTTCTGAACAAAACACATTTGAACGAATGCTCTTAACAAATTGAAGGATACCAGGAACATCAGTTTTGCCATTACTGGACCAGATAAAAAGTAGGTTTGTACCTCTGAACTAATTTATTAATTCATCCCTTCTGTGCTCAAGAACAATTAGACTTAAATTATTATTATTTTCAATGTCACATGTAAATATAATGGCAGGATGCAACATCCTGCCATTAAATTTACATGTGACATTGAAAATAATAATAATTTACTTTTTTAGACATGCTCATTAACCGTAATTAGACTTAAAGTACAGCATGTTTTGCCTTAATTATAATACAAAACAGACTTGTGGGAAGCATCGGCTTTGTTATTGTATAGTATTTAACGCAAGATTGAATGCATTCTTACAACTAAATAGGAATGAATTAACTATATAACGTCATAAGAATAAATACGTCCAAGAATAATTTCATTTACATAATAGCAACACATTTTCAGTCAGGTCTAATTAATATTGCTGTACGTTATAGGCTGGGTCATTACGGTGGTTAGGGAGAATCAACTTTGGTCTATGATGACTGGGCAGAATTTGGCGTTTCACTGTTTAGACCATTGAAAAATATCCTTGAACTACAGAATGTTTTTATATTTCAATAAAAAGTATTTTCTTGGATAAGATGAAATGAATATAAATCCAGTCAACTTAGATAACTAGTACTATGCACTTATCTTTGAAGTAGGAAAGTGATTTATGTTATCAATTAAAGCAATTTATTTGATAATCGTATAATTCTCAAGATGTGTTTATATAGCTCTATCATTTAGCTACCAAATGAAACAATTTTTGATATATTATTACCAATTATTGGTCTAGGTATGATGATATTATTATGGTTTAGTTAGCTTGGTTGTAATAAATCGCTGTAGTATAGCTGTCAAGGTGTGTTTATATCATTATTATTAAGTTGTCAAAGTGAGATTCTATTATCGTGGTTTAGAGATCAAATATAATTATTGTATTTTCTAGTTCTAGGCTAAGTATGTTATTATCGTTTATCAATTGGAGTTTAAAATGCCTTAATATAGTTGGTTGTTTTCACCTCGGAGGTTTAATAGAACTTCGTTCTTCCTAGCATTCAGGAAGATATAGTTGGTTGTTTTCACCTCGGAGGTTTAATAGAACTTCGTTCTTCCTAGCATTCAGGAAGATATAGTTGGTTGTTTTCACCTCGGAGGTTTAATAGAACTTCCTGAATGCTAGGAAGAACGAAGTCTAGTAATATAGATGAAGATGGCCGTTAATAAGAAAAAAATTGCATGTACAAAAAGCTCGGACGTTTTGGAATACACTTATTTCATTTTCAGCGAAATCTGTTGTTGTTTGAAGTTAAGCACAAAGCTACACAATGGACTATTTGTGCTCTGCCCACCACGGGTATGGAAACTCGCTTTCTAGCGTTGTAAGTCCGCAAACATACCGCTGTGCCACTGAGGGTCAGCGAAATCTGTTGTTGTTTGAAGTTAAGCACAAAGCTACACAATGGACTATTTGTGCTCTGCCCACCACGGGTATGGAAACCCGCTTTCTAGCGTTGTAAGTCCGCAGACATACCGCTGTGCCACTGAGAGTCAGCGAAATCTGTTGTTGTTTGAAGTTAAGCACAAAGCTACACAATAGACTATTTGTGCTCTGCCCACCACGGGTATCGAAACCCGCTTTCTAGCGTTGTAAGTCCGCAGACATACCGCTTTGCCACTGACGGGCAGCGAAATCTGAAAATAATGTTATGATTATTTTTTAATGTTAAATTCATTAACTAAGGTGAATGAAACATTAGAATAGAATGTAAAAGGAAAGAAATATCCAGATTATAGATTACATAACGGAAGTCACAAAATTGCATGGCACATAAGGTATCATAAAAACAATAGTTGAAGAAATAGACTCGGTGGCAAGTGAAGTTATTTAGTATAATTTCCGGCCTACGGATGTAAGTTATTAAAAACCAGGTGGTCTTTTGGCAAGTTGTAAGCATTTCCTTAATGCGAAGTTCAATGTTTAAGGATCCTATAGGTATGATGATGAGATTGTTATCTGCAATTATATGACCTGTGATTCCTGCCCCTAGTGGCTCAGTGGCAAGTCTGCAGGCTTACGACTCTAAAAACCGGGTTTCGATGAACGTGATGGGAAGAGTACAGATAAACTATTCTGTATATTTGCGCTTAACAACAATCAACCTGTGATTCCAAAATGTGAACGAACAATCGAGAGGTTAGGTCGTCAAGTTCTCCTGGATACTCTCAAATGTTCATAGATTTCTACAGTGTGTCTGAAAAGTCTGGAACTGTATGTAATTTGCAGCTTTTCTTAATTTTAGATATGTGACTGATTATGGCGCGGTCACAGCATAAAAAGGTCAAGTTAATCATTCTGTTTGGCAGATAAGGTTAGTCCCAGAAGAAAGCTGCTGTCAAATTTAACGCACACCATCCAGAGAGAGAGAGAGAAAATATCACTCACAGTTCAGTTGGAAAGCTGCTAGATAATTTAATGAGACTGGCAGTGTGGACCATTGACAGTGACACGAATATGTTTGTCAGTGTTAAAAGAGAATGGAAATACCGTCTCCAAACTTGTTTCGAATAACAAAAACTGCTTGTGAAACACATTCTCCAAAATTCGTTGAAGTGCCTATGGTTCCAGACTTTTCGGGCACCTTGTAATTTGTAACTGAGTTTTGTTTTGCTAACGTGTGTGACTAGAATCACTACACGTGTACTTATATACGAGCCATGAACGTAGAAGTGTCGATATTAGATCTTTATAATGTAAAATATTTTCAATGCGTAGGTTATGACTAGATGTTAGTCTGAGCTGGGCTTAAAGGTAGAAGTGATTTAGTAAGAAAATGAGCTGTTTTAAATTAGTAAAGTTTGTGCGTCCATACAAGAAATACAGATTAGGAGGGAAATTTTTGGGGCGGTGTGTAACGTTCCGAGGGTGGAATTTATTGCTAAGAAACTTGCGAGTTAAACTAGTTCGAAAATCTGAAGACAGATCATGAGGAAGGGGAATTTGGAGCCAGTGTGTAACGTGACGAGATTTAAATTTGTTACTTACTAAACTTGCGATTGAAATACAGAAAAAGAGAGGAGTTTGAGGACCGTTGTGAAACACAGCGGGTAGGAGTTGAGTATATTTGTAAATTAAATTGGTTAGAAAGTTGGAAGACAGGTTCAGAGGGAAAATTTGATAACAGTGTAATGTGGTGAGAAGAAGGGTTCGAATTTGTTGTTAAGAAATATCCAACTTAACTTGGTCAGAAAGTCAGTCCGTTAGCTATTTTTAAAAGGAGTAAAATAGAATAATTAGTGCGAATATTAGAAAATATATGCAAGAGTGACAAGACCAGGTTTCGCGTAAAGAGGCTATGGTCAAAGCTGTTGAAATTAGTATAAATATTTCTAAAAGTTTTTTTACGATAAACAAAGGTTGAGAATATTTTGCCTTATTTAGTAACCCTCATGTCAAGAAAAAATATGGACCCATCTTCTACGAATTCATTATCAATAATCGTCGCATTCAGATTTCGTTCAGGATGGAATAAGTGTGTTCCGAAACTTTCGAATGTTTTGCAGATAAAAATGTTTCTCGTCTTATTAGCCGTCTTCATCTTCATTATCAACTATATCTTACTTAATTAAATGATTCTGTACAATTAGACTTTTTCAACTCCAAGTCAGATATTATTAAACCTTCGACAAATATAGAATATTCATATCATTACTATTTACAACATATACGTATACACTCAACGTAATATCATTGCTATTTATTACATATACGTATACACTCAACCTAATATCATTGCTATTTATAACATATACGTATACACTCAACCTAATATCATTGCTATTTATAACATATACGTATATATTCAACCTAATATCATTGTATTTATAACATATACGTATACACTCAACCTAATATCATTGCTATTTATAACATATACGTATACACTCAACCTAATATCATTGCTATTCATAACATATACGTATACACTCAACTTAATATCATTGCTATTTATAACATATACGTATACACTCAACCTAATATCATTGCTATTTATAACATATACGTATACACTCAACCTAATATCATTGCTATTCATAACATATACGTATACACTCAACTTAATATCATTGCTATTTATAACATATACGTATGCACTCAATCTCTTTACTGAATTGACACAAATTAGTTGTATAGTACAAATATGCAATATTTCTAATTTCCACGATTTTGAGAGAGTAGTAAGTCAAAGGGTAATCTTGGTGTATCATCCACACTTTGGTTAAACAGATAAAGATTAAAGTCATTCACCAAACCTGTTAAACCATAAGGTATTGTTGCTGATCAAAACTTTGGTGTTGCACTTTTTGAAAATTCGGGAGGTAAATATATACTAAGATCATTGTATAAATGTTTCTCATAGCTTTATTATTTTACGTTTCTTTGGTGTGTTTTTGTCGTTTTTGTCGTTTCATTCAGAACTTATCGTAAGAACTACTTCCTGGATCGTAAGAATTTCCGTAGGGTACATTTTGCTGTTCATATAAGATTTTTGCCAGTTAAAAGTAGATTAATGAGACTCTGCAAGGCACCACATTTGGTTGACAGCCAATCTGATATGTCACTCACAAACTGACAGGCATAAGATGTATATAATATCAATTAAATAAGGTAAGTAAATTATCACATTCTATAAGTCTGGGAGAAAAACCTAAAATATTTTCCTGTCCCTTTATTTTCTTACTTGCAACAAAAAACAATTGGACAAACAGAAACTCGAATATTCGCTCATACTTAATAATGAGTAGTTTGTTGTTGAATACCTTGGCTGATTTCATCCTTCAATGCTTGTTTCAAGTCTTATCTTATAAACTATAAGCTTTTTGCTAACCTAGCAACAAACCTAGCAAACGAACATACAACAAACAGATTAAAACAGATACATTTTCAAAGCTTCATTTGCATAAACATGATCTACTATCTCGCGAAGTAATTAAAAGTGTTTTGACAACTAGACTGAGTAAGTCACATTCAAAATATTTGACAATGTCAGTTTATGTTGTTGATTTTTGTGAAAAGTTGGTGATCAACATTTTAATTAGATTTAAAAAAAATCACTAAATCTGCCCTATTTCATCTACATATCCAAAAGTCTCCTGGTGGATCAGCGGTAAGTTTACGAACCAAGAACGTTAAAAACTCAAATATAGACTTAGCCTTTATTAGGATCGGGGTGATAAATGTGATCAGAAAGAAAACAGAACATTAATTTTACCCTCTCCGGGACACACCTAATTATTAGCCTGGCTGATGTGATATTAGGTTGATAGATCCGAGTTATTCCATTTACATCCATTCTAAAAACAAATTAATTCGTACATCGCAAAAAGAAGGACACAAAATATGGAATTTGTCGTCGTTTTCAATAAATAGAGATTTAAAACAAAACACTTAACCTGCCTAAAGTTTTGTCACCAAATTCAGAGTCACTTCAGAAATCTCACTCTGGATGAACGTATGTTTATGTGTGTCACGAAAAGCCAACTACTAGTAGGACTAGTTTTTGACTCACTTTGATTGAATACAAAATTGCAAACTAGTGCACTACCTTTATATTTACACATTTCTATCGATTTACTTCCAGTGATTTCTGTGAATCACTAACTACTATGAGTATATTAATCATTATTTGTGAGCTGGTAAGCAAGTAATATTACGTCTTCATATTACTAAAAACTGTCAAATGTTTCAATAAAAAAGCTTAACAAAATAGATTCGTTAAACAATTCCTAGTGTTCCCTTCTTTGTGATTTTTTGAGAAGTTCTGTCATCTAAAGCGTATTTTCGTTATTTGATATTTTAATATAAACGTATATTTATTATAAATAAGAACTTCAGAGTGAAAGTAAAAAAAAGGTGTAATAACAGACCAATCACGCTACATCTGCTTTAATCAGTACCAAAGAAACCTTTGGTCCAGTATCAGGGCTTTTTGAGACTCTCTTTATAGATGTATTAGCAACTTGCTTGCCAATAAATGTTACGGTGTGAACTGCAGTACTTTTTTTCGTCTATTTTTATTTATATCACAACACATCAGAATTATGCTAAGGAACTTGAACACCACTTTATTTATTTAATTCAACAACACATGTTGTTAATTATCATAACATAGATATAAAGCGATAAAATTATTTGAAAAAATCAAAATTTTAACTCTGCAATTAAAACTGTCGATATAACGGTTCACTAAAATGTATTTTTAATACTAACTTTAAGAAAGTGTATCTCATTGAAATTTACTAAATCTAACTTTCACATCTCTAATAACAAGCCACATATATATATAAATCTTATTTATATTGGTCCAACAACGTGTATGAAGACATTCGGCAAAATGAAAATAATAAAAGGTATAAAAAGGTAACTTTTATAATATTTATAAACAGTTCGCATTTTTTTCCGGTTAACATTGCACCCGTTTTTTTTTACATTGTGAATAACTGCTGTAAACTGTAATAATTTACTTAGGTTTTTATTCTCCTGATGAGATGTTGGTTTATATATTTTTTTCATAATTCATGGAAAGTTGCGACTGTTGGAAACTTTATTCAGACAAGCAGATGGCAGTATCCTACCTGAAGACTGGATGTTAAACATGTCCGAGAAAGAAACATAAATTGAAAAGCAGGTTAAAACAAAAAGATATACCAAAAAATGCACCTTAACATATAAACTATTAAAGTAGTGTCCCTCTTTAGTCAGTTTATCCTTTTAACATCCTGTTCGACGACACTTACTCAACCTCTTTTTTCCCATCTTCTGTCATTGTCACTTAACACAAAGAGCGGACGAAAAAGAAACCCATGTTCTACTCCATTGAAACCGGGGTTCTTCATTCTGTTAAAATCTTATTCCTTTTCAATGCCACTCTTGGCTGCTTTTTTATCGTGAATAGCATCCCATTCGACAACAGATCTTTCAGTATTAGGCTATAACAGTCGATATCCAGTGGAGGTAATTTAGATTTTTTTCTTTCTCAGTAAAATAGTAGTTATTCAAATGTGTGTCTTTAAGATAGACAAAAAGTGCAACTGCTAATTCTATTAACATCAACTGAGCTTTATGTGAGGAACAAGAAAAATTCACTTGTGTAAAAATTGACTTTCAAATCTCTAAGCATGATTTATTATTTAGAAATATAAAAATTCACAATATTTATAAGGTGACAACAACAGACAGAACGGTAAGAAATTCCGATTTAAAACTATAATAAATTTAATAAAACTAAATGCTCGATATATCAAAAAGTCATTTATTTAAACCTGAAAAAATATCTGGAAATTTAGTTTTCTTAACTTACATTCTGAAAGTAGCACTGGCAGTCCGAATATCAAAATATCCGTAGCAATAAAGTAAACAAATAAGAAATGCCTGTAGATTGAAATCAAACAGTAGTTACACCTAAAAATGTGTTTCTGATGGCATACTAAAAATATAATTTCTAATTTGCGTAAATAATTTCTACAAGTTTCTCTGAAATAAGTAAAATTATATATAATTTGGATAATGACAGGTTTATTCTGGAAAGTAAAAGATTAGTTTCAGAGGTTAAACATCACGCTTGTTGATTTGGCGAAGGAGTTTTGCTTGTGTCATTTTGGAAGAATGTAAGTAAGTAGTAAAGTACAAATAAAACTGAATTAAACACTATCGCAGAAAAAGGATAAAAAGTTAAAACAGTCTAAAATGGGATGATAGAATATCACAGCCACAAAAAAGAATTATAATAAAGCAACGAAGAAGACGAAGCTAATATAAAGAATCTTCAAAATATAAAGAATTAAGTATCTTACAACAACGGTATAAAAAAAGTTCCTAGAACAAAATGAACACGTGTATACAAATTTTGTATATATAATAAAGAAGCCAAGAATTGGGATATCAAATATAGCAGCCTAAGATTGGCTACATCAGTCAAGAACATCAATAGAGAAATAAACTGCTAAAAAATTAAAAACTCAGAATAGGAATAGAGGAGCCCAGAACGTGGGTATGTAATAAAGTAACAAAACATAGAGTACAAAATAAATCAACCCAGCAGTGGAATATGGAATTAAGGGGTTTATAACAAAAGTATGAAAAAATACACAAACTAACATAAAGATATGGAATAATTAGCTTTAAACAAGGCTTATGTTAAAACATCCTTGAAAAGAGATACAGAATAGATTAGCCCATAACAAGAGCATATTGCAATATACAAAAGATATAGAAAATATGGTAGTTTTAAATAAAGAATTTAAAACAATGTAATCCAAACATAAAAAATAAGTAGCTCTAATAAATGGATTAGAATGAAACAGCTCAGAACAATGTCACACGGTGACGCAACATAAAGATGGTTTTAAAATAAAGTAGTTTTAAAATGCTTGATCATTAAAATAAGTTGACTATAAATACAGAGGTTGATTATGTTATATTAAAATGATTTTGGAGTTTCACCAAGTTGTTTCAGTCCATGTAGCTACATTCGGCCATGCTCTGTCAAGAAGACAGTGCATACTGATGATAGTCCTGCAGCGTAGATTTCATCCGGCCACACAGCTGTAATATCCAAAGCCAGTCATTCTTCCCTGATTACTTTCTATAATCCATCTAGTGTATGCTTCAATAATCCGATTGTACAAAATCCATACGTGACTTGACCGGTGTATCTTCTTAAGGAATAACATGAATAACCGTTTCATTCTCCATCTGCTTGAGATATACGACGATTGAAAGGAAATTATGAGTGGAAGCCTTATCTTGGTGAACCTGTACCATGTTGGCCTCGTTTCCACACGAATATAATTGTGATTATGTTGCATAGTGTTTCAAGTGGCACGTGGAAGGCTTTTATTAACCTTTGTGGATTCTCACACGTACAAGACGCCGCACTTTGGTTACTACGGCTTGGGTACGACTTGTTGCAGGTCTTTTTCTTGATGGTTCGGTGAGCCCAAGTTGATCCATTTTTCGTTGTTTTCTAAATTCCATTAAATACAAGTCTTGAAAATTCTAAATTGTTGATATGTACACTACTTAGATTTGAGTGTATGAATATTTTGTAGTTTTAGTATTGGTAATAGTTGTCATATGAACTTGCTGATTTGAATATTCAAAATCGTTTTAATATAACGTATTCAACCCTCTATATGAGATAGATATATTGTGGCATTCAATCATATAATTTGGTTACGTCGAGAAACAAATTGTATGAAAAGGATTAAAAATTCAAAACACTCCTCTCATACAAAAAATGCTTTAACTCTCAATCTATATAATATCCATATATGAAAATAGAGATCAAAAAGGTATTTAAGATAAAGAATATTCTATTAGAATTACTTGGTGTTTGAATAAAAACAAACAGCAGTTTATCTTAAATTGTTGCTTAATGAAACCATTGACATTCGGTTATTGCAAAATAATTTGTAGTTTACATTTTGTGCAAACTACTAGAGATCTTCAGAATTGTCAAATATGAAAATGTTTGATATATCTGATTTAAAACCATGAAATTCCTTCATTTATCTTAAATATTACATTAGTATTTAGGAAATTATAACTGACACTAGCACACTGGTTTCTAAAATTTAAAATCAGATGGGTAATTTTTAGTGATGTCTAAGATCATGAAAGTAAAACATCAGAATATCTCAATGTATTACTAATATTGTGGATTTGAAAATAAAAAGTCTTACATACAGATTCTAATAATAGAAGATATATACAGTTTTGATATGTTTGGACAATCATTCTCATTCATAAAAATAGTTTTTCCTTTGCACAGTTATAAAAAGTATCTTTGTTTGTTTGTTTTTAATTATGCACAAAGCTACACAAGGGCTATCTGTGCTCTGCCCACCACGGGTATCGAAACCCGGATTCTAGCGTTGTAAGTCCGCAGACATACCGCTGTGCCACTGGGGGGCAAAAGTGTCTTTAATGCAGAATTTTGCAGGACAACATTAGCGATGGTTAGCTTAAACATTTAATTTATTACCAATATGCTTAGATATTTATCAAACAGTTTCGAAAAAAACAGTTTACTTGCTGAAGAAAATGTATACAAAACCTGTTTGATATATATATATATATATATACTCTTCATTACAAAATAACTACTTTATTATTCTACGCTTTGTACCCAGGCTCACATAAAACACAACTGAAAAGTTTTTGTTTTTTGTGTTTGATCACAAAGGTAAATAACTGCCACCTGTATTTTGCCCATCGCAGTTATCGAAACCCGATTTTTAGTGTTATAAGCCGTCAGATTCACTGCTGAGCCCAGGGGGCACAAATGAAATGAACTGGAAATATCTGATAAGAACTGAGAGTTGAATCTTAACGTAATAAAATACTTTTTGTCAATTTTATCTATTTAGAAGAACAGTATCCGATCTAAAATGTTCATTATGAGGTAATATATTGAATATAAAACTACTGTTTAAGGAAGTGTAGAATTACTTGTTGGAATATAAGAAGGCTGATTTAAATATTCTATAGCATTATTATTAAACCAATGATTCAACATGTTTTGAAGAAATTACATTACAAAATCACTGTAAAGAATCAAGCAGTGTATCACGTATTTTACGAATATCTACATTATTTTTTCAAATACGTAATCTATAAAACCGTTTCCGGATAAATATATATGATAAACTAACTATTTATAAACCTTCTAAACTTACCATCATTGTCTCATACATTATGAAAAATTGTTTATTCATACATATATTTGTTTTAAAGCAAGGTAAATTAACACTCATTTCTGTTGGTTAAGATAATAGCTTCTTTTATCGAATTTTACATTTGATTAACCTATAGTGTTATAATGTCACATTTTTATCTTTCTTAGTGATTTTTTTTCTTCGTCTTGAATCATTCTTGATGGTTTAAAACATAAAAGCCGAAACAAAGTTCAAGAATCTTGACAGAACAGTGTTGCCGATCCTTCTGTTTCAGAGTACAGAGACGTCATTATTTACTGGTGTGCTGACTTCCGTTAAAAGCTGGTGTAAAAGCAAATGACGTGAATTAATAAAAAAGAAAGAGGATGCAAGAGAACAGTAGAAGCTTTGTAACACCAAAACGTGTGTATCCACTAAGTTGCAATACTTGTAAACGTATATATTCGTAAAGCTTGTTGGCTCCTTAACTGGCTTGCTGGGCGAGGTAAATTTGACTAGTCTAGCCAACCTGCACTTCATATCAAACCTGTAGAAGCCTGAATTAAAGAAGCAGTTTTTAGTCACCATATGTCGAAAAGAAACAGGAGGCGCACATGCACACAAGCTTCTCTTTCAACCTAAAATTAAACGCAAATTCATGTTCTACTTTAGTGCCACTCAGGAAGTAGGCAATAACATAGTAATGATCCTTAAATAAAATTCAAAATTACAGGGCTGACGGTGGGTGGTCCTAAAAAGAACTGAACCGACAGTGCCGGCTAAATATTTCCTGTGGGAATATTCTGTTGTTTACTTGACATGTTTGTCAAACGTCACACGTTACTGCAAATATACATATATTTAGCCTTATGTCGTAGTAGTAACAGACTTACTACATCTATCTCCATTAAATACACAATCTCTTTTGGGAGATTTCAGATCTTTAAAATACAATTTCTCGGAAAATGGTATCAGGACAACAAGTAAAAAAGTCTCGAGATAATCCACCTCATGAGAAATATATTTGAGTCTCAGAAAAATAGTTTATTCTGTCCTGAAAAATGTATTACCCTATAGTTGCGTAATCAGTGAATCACAATAACATTGTATGTGCTCAAAGTGTTATCAATGCATGTATGAAATTTTCAACAAATGGCATTCCCACTTTCTTATACAGATCTTGAGTTAAAATCTAACATGTCGGGCTAAAGTTTATTTAAATTGATTGACTTCATTCGATATAAAATTGTTCACGTAAATAACCCCACATGAAAAAGTGTATGAAATCCTACAAATTAAGAAGCTTTGATATTTTGATTAAGTTATTCGCTCTGGATCATCTGGTCGTTTGAGAAAATTAGTTTGTAAACACTGTTAAGTACTTTATTTAGTGTTTAATTTCACTTTTGTTTTTATCCTAATTTAACCAGGGTTTGAAAAAAGATACAACTTATTCTATAAAATGTATCTTTATAGAATAATAATAACTTTTACTGCAATACGTATTTGAAAACGTGGTTGGGGTGATATTTTCATTCATAACAGATCATTATTTTGATGTTGTCTTAATTTATTTCAACAGATATTATCAAAACAAATACAGATATATTTTAGATTTTACAGCTAAACATTGCGAATTTTTCTGTAAACAAGGTACTTGAAAAATTTAAAGAGTTGGACGTGAAAATTGATGAATTTCATCAAAAATCTAAGTAAATATTTGTTCATGAAAAACATCCATGTATCAAAAATATGCATTGGAAATATTGTTAAAAACATCTTTGTAACTGTTTCTGTATAGATGTACATGAATTTAATTCCGTTGCTTCTCTGCACGGTTGTAACATGATATATTCCAAACCTAATAAAGTCAATTAGCTTTTGTTTTAAAAGAAAAAAATAGGTTTTAAACTTATGTGGGATTTTTTTTAAAGTAGTATAAATCAGTACATAGTATGAAAGAAGAATTTCGATAATAATTTTGATGTTTTGTGTTAACAAAAGCGTGTTTCATTTTACAAAGATATTGGTGAAAATGTGTACGTTTCGTCAAACCTGTTGGTAACTACAATTTATTATGAAATTTTTACGGTTTTTGTTCTAATAAACCTGCGAAAAGAAATGGTGTGTAAAAATAACAAAAAAAAGCGTTGTTTGTAGAGCAAAATTATCTTGAACTTTATTTTGATTTCAGTGTATATATATATATATATACATAGTATTGGAAATAATTATGGAATCAGTGAATAGAATGGCAGTCAAATGCCTTTGTAATTGACTCTCATCCGTCCTCCGGTGGGCCAGCGGTAAGTCTATCAAATTGCAATGCTAAAATTCGGGGTTCGATTTCCTGCGGTGGACATAGCAGATAGCCCACCGGGGCTTTTCTATAAAGCAAACAAAAAAAGACTGTCTTCCAATCAGTGTCACATCTGTAAAAAACTTATAAAAGTACAGGTAGTCAAACTATTCCCAGTAGTAGTGCGATGATTGAACTCATAGCTCTCAGGCCAGAAATGCCACATACCGACCGGGTAAAAATCAATGTTTAGGCAGATAAAGTCTGCTCTATGCGACGGATTCAGGAGAAATTTCATGTTTCAGTAGGATATACATGGAAACTTTGAAGAGCATATGTTTGGTGCAAAGATTTGTACATTTTCTGTAGCTTGTGTGATACCCTAACTTTTCTATTAGCAGTTTTCGCCTCTCTGATGAAACGCTGTTGCTCGAAACGTTGTATTCGTTAATAAAGTTATTTTTTATTTGGAGAGAGTTGCACTTTATTTGTTTTGTTCTATATCTCATCTGCTTTTTACACCATTTGCCATTTAAAGACTTTTGGAGAATTGCGGAAAATCTCTTTTATACCAAATCTGTAAATAGATAACACAGTTTATGATTTGAAGATTATTTTATTACTCAGTTTAAATGAGTTTTAAGGGTAGACCAACAAACAAACAAAGGGTTCAGCTCAAACTTTTGAGACACACGATGTCGGTGGCTCATCAAGAAGTTATTATAAATTACATGTTCAAACGTTTTTCCTGACTTTTTGTAATAGTCCCTCACTTCTGCATTAATCTTCTACCGCCCCTCTCTCTCTTCCCTTTTTTTTTTTTGTAGACATCTTAAGTTACGTTTTACGTGATCACTCTTCTTTTCACGCTCAACATCAACGGGATATTTATTTTCATGTTTTCTTTGAGAATGATAGAACTTATATTTTATGTTAATTATGTAATAACTTTTACCAAAAAAATTGTTTAATATCTTCAAAAAATTACAATTGTTAATCATTTGTTTTAATTATGCATAACAGACAAACCACAAAAAAAGCCTCCATTACCACTCTGTCTTACGTCATCAGTGCGTATTTTCGCTGTTAGCGGTGTTTTTGATCCTTATCCCAAGAACACCTCACAAAGTTTGGGCTGCTTAGCGGATTACTTAACAACATACATCTCACAAAGTTTGAGCTGCTTAGCGGATTACTTAACAACATTTATTTAAAAAAAATTTATGTTATACGGGAAATCCATCTAATTTTATAAATAACTAAAATACATATTGAATTAATTAAATTTAATTATGTAAACTGCAAAACACATAAACTTACATCTTATTTTGTATGTGGCAAGTTTCGGCTAGATGTCCTAAGAACATCGGTATTTGTGTATGACCTCTCGTGCAACTTGAAAGTGGAAAAGTTCTACTTGGTTTAATCCACTTGTGTATTTAAGGTGACCCTCCTAGACTGAGTAAACCCAACGGCCACAGTTGAAAGATGGCTTATGAAGAGAACAAGCTAAAGGTGACCAGTTCTTATAGGCGGAAAGATTATTCAAGAAAGGTTAACATAGAATTTGAGGAAAGTGAGAGAAAATAGATATAGTTTTCAACCTTTATTGTGTGATAAATGCTTAGACTCGTGTTGGAATATGTAAGATTACAATAAATATTAACCATAATGAGTGAACAACTACATTTTGGAAACGATTGACTCATTATAACCTTTGGAGGAATTGAATAAAATGATAACTTTGAATGGTGGAATGTTTAGGTTTGTGTAAGATTGTATAAAGAAAAAAATTCCATAATCCGTAGCTATTATCCCAATATTTAAAATATTTTTTATAATATCTGTATTGAAGATTGTATGAAAAGTGTAAAAGTAAATTGTTCACACAGAAATATGAAAATAAAATGTCGTGTGTACTATGTTAAAAGAAAAACGTCTATCAAAACTTTGTCTTCTAACTCTCTACCAAATCTAAGGAGCTGTGAAAGTGTACGTTATAGGATATTTTCTTTAGGTTGCCCCCCCCCAGTATGTCTGCGGACTTACAGCGCTAGAATCCGGGTTTCGATACCCGTGGTGAGCAGAGCACACATAGCCCATAGAAAAACGTCTACTCAAAACTTTGTCTTCTAACTCTCTACCAAATTTAAGGAGCTGTGAAAATGTACGTTATAGGATATTTTCTTTAGGTTGCCCCCCCCCCCCAGTATGTCTGCGGACTTACAGCACTAGATCCGGGTTTCGATACCCGTGGTGAGCAGAGCACATATACCCCATTGTTTAGCTTTGTACTTAATTACAAACAAACAAATCTTTTTGTTTCATTGTAAACATTGAAGGAAAATAGTTGATGAATAACAGTAATATTTAAATCGAGTAGTGTACTTCAGTTGCACTTAGTAAAGTTTATTAAAGTGGTAGATATGTCGGGTAGAGATCCTAACTTATGCCAGGAAAAGTTGATAGGTTTGGTATTGTTAGGTTGTCGATGTATCTGCGTGCTTTGTTAAGTCTGGGGTCAAAGTTGGGATCAAAAATGTACTATTTAGAACTGGCACTGATGGTCCAACCAACAACATCCTTGAGACTAAATGCTCAAAGACCTGATTCTGGGCAAAAAAAGATTGTTGCTTGAATGCATTTTAGACAGGTCCAAGTCACTCAATGGACAGACGTTTGGGTGGAAGATTACCTTCTTCGTTAAGTTGACCTTGACTTCTTTCTCACAATTCTAATAAATGCTTCATTCTAATCTCACGATTGAGTTCTACATTACCACGTTGAAAAATATCGAAAGAAACATCCTCCCCGCTCCCTGAATACTGTTATTACCTTATCCAGTCAATTTATATATCTTCAAGTTTAGTCACACCACCCTAGTATGAAAGTCAATTTGAAACTACCCATTTTTCTTCTCTGTCATACGGAACAGCCTTTTTCAATCTGCTGCCCACTAGCTTTCATCCTGCTCCTTCAAAGCTCAATTCATTTGAACGTCTCAGTCAATAATTATCATTCAGCTAACGAAAATCTCCTAGATTATCATATCCTTCAGCTCCAGCCAAAATTTGACATAAATAATTACTAATAGTCATTGTTAGACTTCTCTAATATCTACTTTCCTAACTCCATTTTGTTTCATTATTTCTCTGGTGTTTGCTTATACTTACGGCTCTCAGTTTTGGACACCTTTCACAAGGTGTTATTTCTGGAGCCGTCCCTTTTTTTGTAATTAAGCACAAAGCTGCACCATGGGCTAACTGTGCTTTGCCCACCCCGTATATCTAAATCCGATTTCTAGCGTTGTAAGTCCGCAGACATACCGCTGTCCCACTTATTTAAATGAAGTATTTCACTATATAATAAAGCAGAATGACTCTTCAAATGTTCGCTCTTGATTGTTTATTTTATAGTTCTCAAGGTTTACAATAAACATACATTTATGAACACAGATATAAATTAATCATACTGAATATAGAAAAGAGAATAATTCCACAAGTATTAATATGTGCACTTCACAACTGCTCGTGAGTGATGTAACTACAGTTTAAGGGTGAAAATATGTAACTAATTGTACCTATTCCTGATCAACTAGTCAGTTTTGTTCCCTAACGCAACGTGTATATTTGATCTTACCTTAATAACTGGAAGAACTAAGAGCAATTTATAAGTAAACATTAATATTTTTATTTATATCCCCCATTACTTGTGTAGGCTGAGAGGGATGTAGATTTAGACGAGTAATTTAATTTCATGTAATACCAAATGTCATTAATTACCCCTAAAGTAGACAGTTATTAATGACTTTTAATTAACAGTAATATTCTGTACAATAGTTACTTCTTATAGATTTACAAATGCGTCATTTGTACACTTCCGAGAACTTTATCAAACCACTGAAAAATTTAGTAAATCCCTTACAAGCATTGATTGTAAGAATGGAATTAATCCGCTTTGAAAAGACTTCGTCAATCAAGTTCTTTAGAAATAATTAATGAACTGCAGGCATGTGTATTTTACTGCGTCAAACATTAAACCTACAACACACCCATCTACAGTATTCGCTTCCCCTTGATAAACTTAACCGTGATAGCTATTCTCACAAAACAAGCAGAAGAGGAAAATAATTACTAAATCAATAGAAAGGCTTCCGTTTAGTGGTGTTTTAATTACTATGTTGCATCGATTGTACTTGTATTCATGAATTGCTGAACATTGTTATGTCTACAAGACAGTTGAATGAAGGTAACTTTTAAGGTTATAGCAATAAAACAAAAGAAACCTCTAAAGAAAAGAAACAAAAGTGAAACCTAAGCTGACGAGGATGTCAACCTCAAACAGGATACACCATCTATAAAAGTTGTTCAGTTGAAACTGAGTAGATATGTAAAAAATGTCGTTATTTTTTTAACCCAATAAATATTATCTAGATGCGGTAATCTGAACTTTCCCTGAGACAGCAGACACTTCAGGCGCCTTGTAATTACGCAGACTAGAATCGTCGTCAAAGGTGTTAAAATACAGTGGTCGTATAATACGGAAAGTTTGTTGCATAATATGTTTAATTTACATGCAACGCAAGGCACAAATTTAGAAAAGAAAGTTCCACAACTGCCCACTCCGTTAGGTTTTGATACCGATAAAAAGTATACAAAGATTTGGATTGAACAAAGAAGGTTGCTTAATTTTGTTCTCTGTGAATACACCTGCCATTTCATTTTATTTTCGTGATGACACTTTCTCACGCAAGTCCACCCAATGAGATTTAGGTAGTACGTTATGTTACACGAATCTAATGTTCGGGAATGATGTCGATGAAGTTATCGTTCTGAAACAATAAAAGCATATAAATATACATCACTTGAAGATATTGCATTCATAGTCATTAACATCATTATTTTATGTTACGAAGTTATAGCAAGTACTTCACGAGCTATGTTTATGTTATTTCTGTATCTCAGAAGACACGAAGAATCAAGAGTTGTTATTATTTGGCATTGTGTATCAAATTTGTGCTTAACTACTTTCCACAAAATTATTTGTGTCAAACAATGATGTTAAACAACATTTCATAAATGTTGTGTATGAACACAAATTATCATGTATGATGTCGTATTTTTCTTACGTCCTTTTGCTCTTATATACTTATCATTAATTGCTTACTTATTGCAACAAATAAAGTTATCTGAAATCTTATTAATTGTAGTTTACTATTTCAATAAAACTAACAATATCCATTTTTGAAACATTATGTTAATTTTAGTTGTGGATTTATTATCTGTATAATTGGCTTCTATTGTTTAACATGTGACAGATGAGCCTTGATGTCAAAGGCTAAACTAAATATGAGCGATTTATATTCAAGATATTCACGCAAAGCTGCACAATATCTTGATAGATTAGTAGGAAGTCAGCTGGTTAAGAGCGCCCGCCGCCAACTATTAGGTTACTATAATCAAATAATAGGATTTGACCGTCACTCTTATAATGCACCCACTACCCCAAAGTGAGGAGCACAAACTTGAGGCAACAAGACTTGAATTCACTGTTCATCACACTAGCCACATATTTGTATAAGCCGGATAAACAGTAATCATTATACTTTCGATTATCCCGAATTGTTGTTCATTAGAGCACAAACTTGAGGCAACAAGACTTGAATTCATAGTTCATCACACTAGCCACATATTTGTATAAGCCGGATAAACAGTAATTATTATACTTTCGATTATCCCGAATTGTTGTTCATTAAGAGCTGTATTGATAAATCTTAAAATAACACTGAATTGAAATTGAAATTGTAAATGATTTGGTATTTTCCTGTGTCTTAAGAGTGATACGATTTTAATCTGTTTTGGAATTGTGAAATATTTATCTATGTTGAATTATAAAAATATTTTACATTTAATTTGACTGTCTTTTTTATTGGTAGACCAGAAACTGACGTTTCTTTCCCTCTATCGTTATATTTACACAATTAATTTGAAGTTTTAAGTATAGGAGTTTCGTATGCATTGGACTTAAATTTGTCTTACATTTTCGAGAAATCCATATATAATTGAAGTAGATTCCATCCAGATGTTCTTGAAGATTATATTTTCATATTATTCCAATGTTTTTGAATTTTAAAATATCGCGTATAATTAAAATCCAATAATTATTATGACAAATATAGAGACCATAAAAACATATTCACTAGAATTTTGTCTAAACAACTACAAGACGCTAAACTAAGTTTACTTCTTTCACTGCCATGAGCAAATAAATTCCCCTCCTCCCTCTAGAGCACTACCATCAGTTTGAACTTTCAGATAAGTAATGAAATATTAAAACAGTCTTCTTTTGTTTCTTATCGTGTATCTACAAATAAACCTGGCATTGTGAAAGATGTTTATTTATAAAGTTGACAGCGAATGAGCTGAATAATAGCGTTTTATGTGTAGATTATATTCATTTAAATAAAGAAGTAAATAAAAGTTAAAATTACAGAGGTTTATCGAAATACATAATCTTTACAAGAGGTGAAGAGATAACTTTTGTAATATAATGAATGATAAAGTAGTGGTGATAACTTTTATAATATAATGGTAAAGTAATGGTAGTAGCTTTTTTAATATAATGTAAAGTAGTGGTAGTAACTTTTGTAATTAATGGTAAAATAGTGGTAGTAAAGTTTGTAATATAAGGATAAGATAGTAGTAGTAACTTTTGTAATTAATGGTAAAGTAATGGTAGTAAAGTTTGTAATATAATGGTAAAATAGAAGTAGTAACTTTTGTAATATAATAGTAGTAACTTTTGTAACATGATAGTAAAGTAGTGGTAGTAAAGTTTGTAATATAATGGTAAAGTAGTCGTAGTAAAGTTTGTAATATAATGGTAAAATAGTAGTAGTAACTTTTGTAATATAATAGTAGTAACTTTTGTAATAAAATAGTAGTAACTTTTGTAATATAATAGTAGTAACTTTTGTAATATAATAGTAGTAACTTTTGTAATATAATAGTAGTAACTTTTGTACTATAATAGTAGTAACTTTTGTAACATGATAGTAAAGTAGTGGTAGTAAAGTTTGTAATATAATGGTAAAAATAGTGGTGGTAACTTTTGTAATATAATGGTAAATTAGTGGTAGTAACTTTTGTAATATAATGGTAAAGTAGTGGTAGTGGCTTTTGTAATATAATGGTAAAATAGTGGTTGTAACTTTGGTAATATACTGCTATAGTAGTGGTGGTAACTGTTGTAATACAATGGTATTAGCTTTTGTAATATAATGGTAAAGTAGTGGTAGTAACTTTTGTAATTAATGGTAAAATAGTGGTAGTAAAGTTTGTAATATAAGGATAAAATAGTAGTAGTAACTTTTGTAATTAATGGTAAAGTAATGGTGGTAAAGTTTGTAATATAATGGTAAAATAGTAGTAGTAACTTTTGTAATTAATGGTAAAGTAGTGGTAGTAAAGTTTGTAATATAATGGTAAAATAGTAGTACTAACTTTTGTAATATAATAGTAGTAACTTTTGTAACATGATAGTAAAGTAGTGGTAGTAAAGTTTGTAATATAATGGTAAAATAGTGATAGTAAAGTTTGTAATATAATGGTAAAATAGTGATAGTAAAGTTTGTAATATAATGGTAAAGTAGTGGTAGTAACTTTGTAATATAATGGTAAAGTAGTGGTAGTGGCTTTTGTATTATATTGGTAAAATAGTGGTTGTAACTTTTGTAATATAATAATATAGTAGTGGTGGTAACTGTTGTAATACAATGGTAGTAGCTTTTGTAATATAATGGTAAAATAGTGGTTGTACCTTTTGTAATATATAGGTAAAGTAGTGGTAGTAACTTTGTAACATAATGTTAAAGTAGTGGTAGTAAAGTTTGTAATATAATGGTAAAGTAGTGGTAGTAATTTTTGTAATATAATGGTAAAGTAGTGGTAGTGGCTTTTGTAATATAATGGTAAAATAGTGGTTGTAACTTTTGTAATATAATGATATAGTAGTGGTGGTAACTGTTGTAATACAATGGTAATAGCTTTTGTAATATAATGGTAAAATAGTGGTAGTAAAGTTTGTAATATAATGGTAAAGTAGTGGTAGTATCTTTTAAAATATAATGGTAAAGTAGTAGCAGTAACTTTTATAATGTAATGGTAAAGTAGTGGTAGTAACTTTGTAATATGATGGTAAAGTAGTGGCAGTAACTTTTGTATTAATGCTGGTTTGGTTATGAATAATCGCATGTGTGATATATATAATGTATAAAAGAATTGAATAGTAAGTAACATTTTGTCACTAAGCTAGATCACTCACAGTAATTCTATATGAATTACCCAAACTTCTTGAAGAATGTTGTGCAGTAAGACCATTAGTCTTTACCTTAAACATCTATATTTATATATTATACGGTTATTTAGAACAAATTCTCCCACAGCTAAGCCTAGTTGCTAGTGGTTCAGGCTGCCGTTCAAGGAGTTCCGGGTCCGATGTGTAATGCTGCTGAACATGCTCCGCACTTTCAGCTACATGCGCTATATAAAAATGACAGTCAACCTGTTATTCGGTTGAAAGAACTGGACAAAGCCCATGTGGCGGTAGGTATTTTTGGCTGTCTGTTTTCCCTATGGTAAGCAGCTCAAAATTATAGACTACCAAATCTGAACAAAAACTGAGTATAGAGTGAAAGATAATTTATAATTTTTAGGATTTAAAAGACTTTTTGTTGAATTCTTATACACTAGCGAACCTTTAAGAAAAACAACACATTTGTGTTGTAAAATAATTTTGCTTCTTCTGATGTTGTGAAAGATTTAAATAATGTATATTTTCTAAATTAACCTTTTTTTTTCATACAGAAAAATCAAATTTTAATTTCAATGACGAAACCTATTACATGGCACCCACATTAGTAAAATTAAATTTCTTTAGTTGGATAAATACTCGGAATTTTTCGTTGCGTTCAAATGAAAAAACAAACCATTTCTTTGTTTTCGAAGTATTTGGACAGTAAACATGTTGATATTAAATACTTACTGGAAGATGTAGGATTGTTTTCTGAAGAGCTCTAAGATAATAAACACTTTTACTAATGTTTGATAATTTTCAGCATTTTCATCAAATCGGAAACTATATAAGATAATAAAAAAACGATGTATCTTAGTCAAAATGGGGATTTAAATCTTGTTACGTCTTTAATTCAAACGAAACGCGCTATTTTACTACTGAAGATGGTCTACACGGCATGTTTTAGTAGGTAGTATTGTGCATAAACACCGACTTTAAAATCTATACGGTATTTTTATTATGTAATATTGTGCATAAATACCTATTTTAAAATCTATACGGTATTTTTATTATGTAATATTGTGTATAAACACCTGCTTTAAGATCTATACGATATTTTTATTATGTCATATTGCGTATAAACATCTACTTTAAGGGGTACACGGTATTTTTTATTATGTAATGTTATGTATGAAGACCTACTTTAAATAGGGTAACACTTCAAAAATTAGTTTTCTAGCTCTATTATTGATAAATATATATGGGACGAACTTAACAAATTTCCCATTCTTATCATTACACAAATTGTGATACTGGACAAAAAATAATTCAATTTAAAATAAAATTCATCAACTTAATTGGACGTATCTACCCGTATGTATAATTAAAGTATATTTTAAACCAATTGCTAAAATAAAATGTAAAGCGAACGTTCGTTTGGTGTTTGTTAATTTACATGTTCATGCTGTACTATTAATATGAGGGATCCACCTTCAGTTTTCTCCGCAAACATGAAAGAGCACCTACCAGTATTATCAGAGAATACGTCCAGTATCACACATGACGTTACGGTAGTTTCTAAAATTTCGTTTCGAAACGGTTTGGACAGTCCCTAATAAATAACAACTCAGCATAATACAAAATCTATTAGTAATCTCATTAAACCCTAGCTTTAACCAACAATGTTTAAAAGTGCAGCCGTTAAATTTTTACAGTTGTGTTATATTCAGATGAACTGCAATTCTATCTCTCTCTGTCTCTCACGCGTATATATATATATGATATTTTAAAAACTTTAAGTGCACTACTTTTCTTTGTATATTAATCCAGTTCTTATTCGTGTTGATGTTCGTGTGTATTTACAATCTCACACGTTAATTTACCAGGAAGTTATTAAGATGCTGCAACATACTAACATCTTAGAATGTTTCATTGTAGAAGTGAATTTTCTATTAACTATAAAAAGAGCTGTTGTTGAATCACGAAAATTTTAAATTGTATTTCTATTTTTGTTGATATTTTCTCACACAGGTACATTCAATTAGATATTTAGAGAATACAACGAAGTCAAGAAAAAATATGTGAATTCATACATCAGAAAACAACAAAAATGCTAAATACTTGGATAAAATATATAAACATTGAGCACTTCGTAATTTATCTCAATGAACTAAACAATACACATTATTACAACTTTTAAAACATTCTTACTACACATTTTCACTTTAAACAACTGATTTCATTCCTAATAAGCAACATAATTAATAACTATTCCACTCGATACTTTCAATTTGTGTGTGTGTGTGTCAGCTATGCTAATGACTAAAAGTTAGTTTGAGAACAGTTTGTAAGTTGTCATAAAAACAAAATAGAAACCCGTGTTCGTCGTCTTTGTTATTCCGTTTTTGTTAGATTAGACCTACCTTAACCTTTCTAGCTGCTTAACCTTTGGATTACTTTAACAACACCCTATAAACAATTCATAAAGACAGACTCACACTGGTAGCCAAGAAAACAAGAATACGCTTTTCCTACCCTAAAACACTTTTGTAATTTTTATGACAAATCAGGGACAGGGATATTTTCACCAGCAACTTTGCCTTTAAGCTATAGAAAACAAAACAAGAGAAGAATTGAGAAAGTAAGAGAGTATCTGGGATAGTAAAGAGATAGATCTCAAAGCTCCTGAAGACAAACTGTGCACAATATGTTTCCCTAATCGGGCCTCATTTGCTCATTCTGTATTTTCTATATCACTGATGATTATGTTTAGGCTTCATGACTTAGTAAGCTGTTTTTCACTCGAATTTAATCAGCCGGCGGAGAAATGAAGAAGCTAGTGAATGGACGGATAAGTGTACTAAATATGGAAATAAAATAAAATGAACGTGAATGAATACTAAGCATGCTTGATTGAAATACTTTGTTTTAACTTGGTGAATTCATACTGTGTTGAGAAAGTTCACCATCTTTCTGTCACTTCAGCTAATATATGTATCATTAATTGCATTTCATGTTCATTTGTACAAAAACGATTTTTCTTCTAGATATTCTACGAACGGGAACATGTTTTTTTTTCTTTTGACAATGTTTCTGTCTTTATGCCAAGTCCTTTTTCAGGTAAGTCTCCGGTCTTGGAAGATTATTAAAATATCTAAAGAACTATAACAAGCTAGAATAAAATAACATTTTCTCCTAGGTAGCAGGTAGGCTTATTACCGCCCTCGTCCTAACGTTATAGTGAGTAAACATGTGTTACTTTATTTATTTTTTTTTACTTATGCTAACCTTGGAAAGAAATGCCAAGCTTCCTGTTTTCGTGATAATGTTTGAAGTAAAATGCGTATAGCGGTAAACTTGAAGGGATATAACTCTAAAAATCGAGGCTGGATTCCTGAAGGTTTACTTTCTTTACTAAGTGTTGAGTTTCAAATTACTGTGATATTATGGAAGTACAAACTAATTTTGCTACTGTAGGTTCATATTGAAAATATTGTTCTTATATTATTATTTTGCTACGGTAGTTTCATATTGAAAATATTGTTCTTATATTATTATTTTGCTACGGTAGTTTCATATTGAAAATATTGTTCTTATATTATTATTTTGCTACGCTAGTTTCATATTGAAAATATTGTTCTTATATTATTGTAGTAAAATAAATTTAAAATAATGAGCATAAAAATCATGTTAATATAATCAAGTAAACCTAAAAAAAACACTCTTAAATTAATGTACCTATACAATTTAGAAATAATATTTACAGAATAGAAGCTTAATCAGTGATAAAAACATTATTTATCAGTGAAGTTTCGGAATTTTGTCTTGATTCTTGATCAGAGTAGGATGATATATCGTTATAGCTCCATTAAATAGTCATTCAAAAATCAACATTTAAAAAGAATGTATTTTATAGCATTATAGACATAAAATATTGTAAGTATAGTAAAATAAGTTCCTAAATATTTTATTTATCATAGGCTTTACTTAAAATGTTATAGTAGACTGAACATGAAAAAACATTTCCTTTTATAAAGCAAATTTGGAACTATTGCTTGTATGGAAGAATTAATTTGAAAATAGTTTTACTCTAATTGAATGTTATCTAAAATACTGTAGTTATAACAAAAAGTTTAAAATATTGTTACACCAAAGCATTTAATCAATAACTAAACACAAATATCATGGATGAATATCAAAGAGTTGAATAAAACAGTCTGATAGTTGATTGTTTTTATATAATATCAGTTATATGATTTTTTCTTCTCAGAAACTAGTGGTCAAGTGGAAACATTTTGTTTCACGTAACGTCTTAAGATTAGCATCATTTTCACACCAGCCCATGACAAAGGTAAGACAGGGGAAAAGTTTTACAAGCTTCACGAAGATACTAATAAGTTTATTACGATCTTAACTTACCTAACAGCTAGTACCAATACTGAAGTCCAATTACTAAGTCTAAAACAAGTAATAACTCTTACATAACATTCAATAAAAACAGCCACAGTTGTTCATCTAATAACGTTTAAAGTTCAGGCCAGGAAAATTAAGTTGAACTGAATTAACTTAATTGCATTAAGAAACAGACAGTATGATAAGAACCTGACTGTTACCATAGTTTCACTGCTATTACTTTACTCTTCCAAATCCTTTAAAAAACTGTTATTAATTTATAAGTTACTTATCTGAAACCAACGTGTTGTAAGGTATTTTGTACATTGGAAATAATAAAAACAGTCATGTTAATGAGGCAAATCATCACTTAGTTAAAAAGATGTCGTTGATGTAAAGATTTTTACTGATACAACAGAAAGTGGGTGTGGCCTACTAAATATTCTACCAGACCATGGGTTGAAAGGTCCAAGTTTCAAACCCGCGATTTGCCGCTAAATACATTCTGCATTTTCACAACTCTGTCTAAAATAAACAATTTTTGAGCATGATATAAATAAGTAAATAACCCAAATGTTGAAGCACCTCATACGAAGTTTGACTACTACATTTCCGTAATAGTATATCAAACGTTATGACGGGATGATTAAAATGGAACTGGGTATTCTGAAGGATTAATACACGAATGAGACAGTACAGGAAGATAGAAATATAATTTATTTAACTTAAACATGATTTTTGTATATCATTACTAATCTTCTATAGCTTTAATTCTGTATTATTCGGGGCTCATTTATATTCTCAAAACTAAACTGTCTGTAAAGGCCTAATTGCCCCACACCAGTGACAGTGGTATGTTTGCAGACTTAAAACGCTAGAAATTGGGTTTCGATACCCGTGGTGGGCAGAACTCAGGTGGTCTATTGTGTAGCTTTGTATGTTTGTTTTGAATTTCGTGCAAAGCTACACGAAGGCTATCTGCGATAGCCGTCCCTAATTTAGTAGTGTAAGACTAGAGGGAAGGCAGCTAGCCATCACCACCCACCGCCAACTCGTGGGCTACACTTTTACCAACAAATAGTGTGACTGACCGTAATATGATAACGCCCCCCACGGCTGAAAGGGCGAGCCTGTTTGGTGGGACGGGGATTCGATCCTGTGACCTGCAGATTGCGAGTCGAGCTCCCAAACCACATGTGCTTTGTGCTTACACTAAAAATAAACAAACAAACTATGGTCCAATCTTAATTGCGTTAAACCAATATCTTGAAAGCGTCTCACTTTCCTGATAATTTCCAAATTTAAACTATCTCTTTGTTTTCAATGGTTTGTTAGAGAAGAGCATCTTGGAAGTAGATATTCTTAGGTTGTTGGCCCGATGTTCTCATGGTATGAGTTGTAGTCATTTCTAATTATCCATTGTTTCATTGTTGAAAATGTAATATCAGTGTGGCTTTGTCTAAAGTCAATACTATCCTACTTCTAGTACATTCTAATCTTCGTCGAGTTCTAGTCCCATGCCAGTGAAGAGAGCCGACTGTTGTTGTTCGTCGTGTGAGTGTGCGTGCCGTCCCCAATCGTGTTTCTTTCTTTTTCTTTTTTCATTGAGAGTTAAATAAAATGCAAATTTCGACGAAGTGTACTTCTTTGTTTATGGGTTTGTCTGTCACTGCAAAGCAGATAAGAGAAATACAGAATCTGATTTGTTTGACTGTGAATTTTGGTGTATTTACATAGATATTCTAGTTTAACATTGTTCAGGCATCTTGATGCTGTTTATTTAACTTCTTACCAATATACTGCATGCCAACTCTATTTCATAGTTCTTTCTGCTGATGCGAAGTTAAGTTACCCAAGAAGACCACAAAGTATTAAACAGCTGAGGAAATTTTATGTAAAGAATTCACCTATTGAATTACGCAGGTGTTTCATTGAAATAATTCACATATCAAACATTGTTAGGTGTTTAATATGAAACGGAATGGTTTAGTTCACAGATTAAACATTACAGAGTGTTTTATGTGAGACAGAACATTCTTTGCTCGTGTATAAAACATTATAGAGTGTTTTACTTATAACAAACATTCCTTGATTTACGTATAAAACATAATACATGGTGTTCAAGGAGAAATGAAACAGTCCTTTTGTTGATATATCAACAATACCAGGTGTTTTGTGTTGATTTACGTATAAAACATAATACATGGTGTTCAAGGAGAAACAGTCCTTTTGTTGATATATCAACAATACCAGGTGTTTTGTGTGAAACACAACTGCTCTTTATATGATACTCTATGTGAGACACAGCAGCCCGCTAGGTGATTTATCAATCTTAAATATGATATTTTACGTGAGACACAACAACTCTCTAGATAAATTATCAACTTCTATATGATATTTTGTGTGAGACACAACAACTCTCTAGATAAATTATCAACTTCTATATACGGAATCTTGTGTAAGTCCAAGACTGAACACAATACTCCGAATGTGGCCTAACCAATGGCAATGAAATTATAACATCTTTAGACTTTTATTAAATAATTCTGTAGATACAACCTAAAATCCTATTTGCCCTACCACCCTACCACAAGCAACAGCACACTGCTTGGGTGGCTTTAGAGACTTATCAACTGTTATACCAAGATCCTTTTCTTTCATAACACTATTAAGGTTACTCCCATCCAAATTATACTTATAATTCAAATTATGATAACCTACATGCATTATCTTGCATTTATTTTAATTATAATTCATTTACCGTTTATTTGCCCAACTCACTAAGTGATCTAAATCCTCTTGTAAATCAGCAGCATCCTCTTCACAGGTAGCAACACCCAAAACCTTTATATCATCTGCAAATTTAAGTAATTTGTTGACCTTTCTTTGATCTATGT